>NC_142677.1:8219897-8252397 GCF_964200805.1 Pocillopora damicornis | reverse complement strand
TCCGCGCTAGATTTGCATCATGATTTTCACCAGATAGAGCTGGATCCATATTGCATATCTATCACTACCTTTCTCACATATACAAGCGTTTGTTTCATTATTAGAGGCTGAGTTTTGAGGTAAATGCAGCTCCTGAGAAATATGAACACATCATCAGACAAGTCATTGCAGATGTTGATGCAGATGTAAACATGCTGATGATTTAGTTGTTCATGGTAAGACTGTTGCTGAACACGATAGAAAACTGCAAAAGCTTTTGGCTGGGATGAAAGATAAGAAACTTACCATGAGTGGTGGAGTGTACCTTCCAACTGAACAAAGTTGTTTTCATGAGAATACTCCTTTCAGAGCATAGCATTGGCCCCATAGAGGAGAAAGTGTAAGCAGTGAAAGAAGCAAGTGCCCTGAAAATTCTTTGCTGGAAAGAAGACAAGTTTGTCTGTGTCTGGGGGAAAGCACAAAAGGAGGCTTTCAACATGCTAAGAAGGGATCTGACAGGAGCATCCATGTTAGCCTACTGTAACTAGAAAGCTCACATGCAGGTCACTGTGGACACCAGCCCAGTTACACTTGATACTTTCCTAGTACAAGATACAACACACAATGACTCAAAAAGAGAAAGAAGCACTAGCCCTTGGGTGGGCCTGCCAGTAATTTTATTTGCATTTGTATGGCCTCCCAGAGTTTGACTTGGTGACTGACCATAAAGCATTAAAGACCATCTATGGCCACAGATCAAAGCCATCCATTCCCATTAAACATTGGGTGTTGAGATTACAACCCTACAATTACATAGTTCATTACATCACTTCCAGAGATAATATTGAAGATGTCTCATGAGTAACGTTGAAATGCTTCAAATGGACATGTTGCAGATTAAAAACATGATTGTGTGTTTCAGTTCCACTGTAGGCAAAGCCTCTGGCCTAGAAGATTGAGGAAATTGAAGAAGTTTTGTTTGACGGCAAAGCACTTGCACACAAGTCTTTGGAGACTAGTGACTGGAGTGAGGCTTCAAAAGCCTTTTCCCTAGTAGGTGGTGACTTAACTTATATTGGCCAGGTTCTATTGAAAGGTTACCAGAAAGCTGTGGAAGAGTGTTCTAGAATTGGCCCATGTAGGTCACCAGGGAATCATGAAAACCAACCGACAGTTGAGAAGAAAAGGTTTGGTGGCCCAGCAAAAACAAAGATGAAGAGAGGAAATGTAGGAATATAGGGAATATTTTGGTTTCAGTTGGTGTCAAAGTAAGCTTCCTACTAAGCCCACATGAGAGAGCCTGGCAGGAGATCACAGCAGATCTGTTGGGGCCCTAACCCACAGGACAACACTTACTATTTGAAGTAGATTATCTATCAAGACGGATGGAAGTAGATGTGCTCCCTTCTACAAATGTTACAATTATCAAATGTCTTGACAGCCATTTTGCAAGGTATGGTGTGTTGGTTGGTTTAGCAACTTATATTGGGTCCAAATTTGTGTCAGAGGTGAAGAAGACGTATCTAGTGAAAATGGCTATCATATACCACCACAATATACACTATTGTGGCCAAGAGCCAATGGTGAAGTGGAGCATGAGAACTGTTCACTGATCGTGGTACTGGTAACTAGATCCAGGACCTTCAGATTTTGTTGATGCAGAACACACCATAGTAGTTAAATACTGACTTTGTACAATCAATAGCATAACAACGTATACTACAATAGCCCAATTACAAATGATCAAAACATCATCAATTTAAGTGCCTATAGCATGTGCTTACCATGAAATCATCCTGGTCATCACTACCTTCCCCATCCTTCTTAGCAAGTTTTAGCCAGTTGGCATTGCTATCACTAAAAGGACTGAACAATTATAACTTAAAGTAAGTTATAATTCCTGACACAAACAATATTCATTCAATAACATGGACAATGTTCACTAGCTATTATCATTTTAACTAATTGATTGAAAACAAAAAAAAAACAGCAATTGTATTTTGATGACACTACAATCATGATTAACAGCTTAGTGTCTTACTTTGACTTGATATTTAACTTAACAAATTCTTCACCTGAAAATGATAAGAACAGCCATAGCTTAGAAACTGGGTGAATATAATAGTGACTAAATTGCTTGCAACTTGGAGTACTGCTTGTGATCAGATCTTCTAAGCCTGCATGCTTTCCAGGTTTTACCTTCTTCTCTATACAATTTTATTAAAAAGCATTAGTTACAAACAAACCACTTGATTCTTCAGCTTCCTGTGTCTCTTCAGCATCAGGTAAAGATCGTTTCATTCTATCAAAAATACAAATGATCATGCACCAATTAATATTCACCACTTATGGATCAAAATACAGACAAACCTTTGAGACAAATATTAATACTTCATTATCCATGTATTTAATCACAATAACAAAACATGACTCTGTTTTGAACAATAATACCATACAGGTCTGTTTTAAGGAGGTTCAAGGGACAACAAAAGAGTTTGGAAGTTACAATCCACCAAATAATTTGTGTTGTGAAAAAATTATCTTGAGCAAACCTAAGTATCCATTGTTGATGTAAATGTACAAGTGAGGGACTATGTTGATGAGCTCCAAAGCAGTTTTCAGATGTGTCTTTTACTAGTAAGTGTTAAATTGACATGACATGTTACATTCTCTATGGTTTGTTTTGCTATGATACATTTCATGCTCTAAGATACTGTATATTCTCTGCCTTATTAAAAAAAAAACAGTTTGAAATTTACCCTAAAATATGTGTATATGTGAAGTTTAAGTTTCCTTTAAAGCTCTGGTATCTTGCACCATCTGTGGTGATCCCAAGGGGATGAAAATAACACAATAATACCTCTGAATTACATGCAGATAAACCGTGACTAGGAAATTTTCAATAAGATTGAAAAATAAGATAAATGTACACTACCTTGCCTTCTTAGAGCTCTTCACCTCAGACTGGAAATAATTTAAAAATTAAAGTTATAAAAAACCAAGCAATCAGTTCCAGCCATATCTTACAACTT
Organism: Pocillopora damicornis; assembly: GCF_964200805.1. Taxonomy (NCBI): domain Eukaryota; kingdom Metazoa; phylum Cnidaria; class Anthozoa; order Scleractinia; family Pocilloporidae; genus Pocillopora; species Pocillopora damicornis. The sequence goes on along the minus strand of NC_142677.1, from coordinate 8,249,386 downwards.
GTATACCCACTTTATGTAGCAGGCTTCAAAGTGGTCTGCACATGACATGCCAAGCTTTTTGACAGCAGAAAGAAGACACAAAGACAAAAATCCTCTGATTTGGATTAGGTGTGTAGATTTAAAACCTCTACCTCAGCCTTATGTTCTCAAACATGGAGCAATAGCTATGGACTAGGAGCTTTAAATGAACAATTAAGCCACTCTCTTGCACATTTTTTAGCCTGTCATGCAGATTGCCATTAAATCTTTGTATCAAAATAATTTTCAGGTTTTCTATTTTTTTGCAAGACATGAATCTGGTAGCTATTTTTTGTAGCTGATAAAAGATGATAATTTTTCTTATTTTATCACTGATAAACATATTCTCTTTCCACAGCCATTCCCCTGACAACCACAACTTTTCACTCATCCCTCTTATGTTAATTACCAGCCATGGTCAAAACACATTTATTTAACTCCCCAGGAAACAACAACTGACTCACAACTGATCTGAGGTTGGGCACCTTGATACTCCCACCAATTTGTGTTACAGCCCACACAGAGAAAATTTTTTGAAGTCATGGTCACAAAAATTTTTCAAACAAGAACTTAAGTAATTAAACAGCTTCTCTGGGTTAAAAGCTCCTAATCTACACCCACAATGCCATGTAAATTTTGAAAGACTCCTGCAAAAAGCAAAATTTGGACAAAAGCTTTCCTGATCTAAACAAAACAGACCTTAACTCCAATTCTCAGGAAATTCTGCAAGGCCAAGTGTTAAAACACGAAATGCCTCACCTCGCTCCTCTTTTAAGTAAGGAGTTATAACAGAACACTTAATGACTGACCCCGTGGCTAACAGTGGGTTTTGTTTCCCCAGACCTAACACGTTCCTCAACGCATACCAGCAGGCAACATTGATGGCCCAAGGAAACAATTCTCACTGTTTCCCCCTGGGCCAGTTGTTCAGTGCTTATTACTTTAATCAGACATACAAAGAATTACCCGCTTTATTTTAAATGATATTGTAGAATACATCAAATTGAGAATTTTAATGATCTTGGCATAAAATGAATTCAAACTACTTTGACTTTATTCCTTTTTTTTTTCTGCAAAGTACAAGGAACAAAGGGAAATACATGTACAAATTAAAATAGGATTGGTACTGGACTGTAATGTTTCCTGATGATAACAATATTCATGAATAAAGACTACCAGTTACTGGTAAGCATAGTTATTCTCAGAAGTGATCTCTTGGAACTATTTCAACTATTACCTTGCTTTTCCCTGACACACTTCCACTCTGATGTTTCAACTTTCTAAAAATAAATAAAAGTATGACCTTTATTGAAGTTAGAATGGAAAGGGCCACTGGAGCACAATAATAATTGACCACCTAAGTTTTACATGCCACAAGGTAAAAGTTTCATGGAGCCTTTTTTTACTTTATTCACAGCTCTTTTTTGTATTAGATCCTGCCTAACACCTCTAACCCTACTCAAGATTGACAAATTAAAATATTTCCTATGTACACCTGCAAGTTCATGATGCAGTATACCCTAAATGATGAGGCAGATTTTCAGCTGTCAAATATTCAACATGTAGTCTGTTTCAGTGCAAAATGACAATTTGAAATTATTTTATACTTATACTCTTCTCTCAATTGAATACCATCACATGAAGCAAAAAAGAATGATTATTTTGACACAAAATTGATTTCTACAGGCATTTCAGGTGACTGATATGTGTAAAAAGTAAAATTTTTGGCTAATATATGACTGACTTTAATACATTTCACAAACAAATAGCATTCTTAAATAGTACTAAAACTCACCTTTTCCTCGAATTCTGAACATTGCTCCCATCTGAATAAAGAAAGCATGCTAATCAGTAATTGATAACATTGTTCTTCCACACTTCATTGCAAGTGAGGTAGGATGTAGTTTCTTAGGCTCTTACCGACTATTTCCTCTATTCTCTTTACCAAAATATGTGATTCAGGAGTGATATTGTAACAAGAAATAGGATGCTAGATGTAGGGTTCAAAGTCCTTAGAGAATACACAATAAATTAAAGCACATTACCGGTACATCATTCAACAGATGAGTAAGTGGGTAATTTAGTATTATCAACGAGTTCATGATGTAAATTGGCCACCATAAAAGACTCTAAAAGCCAAGATTTCCAATGTTAGCCTTTCTTCACAGTGATTGGAGGAATTGTGGGTTGTGTGTGGGTAATTATATGCATCAATATGATGTTGTTTTGTTGACAAGTGTCTGAAGGTAGGCTATGACTTGGTTGCCAAGGTGATCTCCTTTCTAATGGGGATATTCACTCTGATAAAGAGCTATTGCTAAAAATGTCAGCTTTAGAATCTCTTCAGGGTAGTCGATTCAATTGATTAAGCTAGATCATCTTGTAATACCCCCACTAGCACAGCAACATAGTTTGTATAGAAACTTAACCCATTTAACTATTTGTTGAGGAGATTGCTCCCCTATCTCTACTCTGTTTCTATGTTTATTGCACCTACCCCTCCAGTGCTATTAGTTAGGTCTTTTCTATAAATACATAAGAAAAAAGTATACTGAGTTATAACTATGCTTTGCATGGTTCTTATCTATGATCCATTAGCATTAGTGAACAGACAAGTAGATGACATCCTTATTAACAACATTTTGCTCTTTAATTATCATTAATAAAACAGATAGATTCCATAATGCTATGGGTCTGTTCAGTAGTAGACTACAGAAGATATCAAAATGCAATGAGAACAGCAGTGACCTACTCTACTGCCCCTTGTGTGCCATTTATTTGTTGATACCACATTTTGAGGTATTTTGTAACCTACCACTGAACAGATGCATCTAGCAAAAAAGAATCCACTTGTTAAGTCTAATATGAAACTTTGAATCACAATACAAATCTACGCTGTTTCATGATTTAAGCCCTAGGCCTCGTATGTTTTATTGCTATGAAAGAGATGCTTTGGATGAATTCGTTTCTGAATGACTAAATGAATCGTGAAGTAACATAAATTGTCCCTAAAGGGCTCCGTTACAATCGTTCACAAGATTTTAAACAACCACACCTAATGGCCATGTCACATCTCATAAGTCCTTTTAAACTTTCAAAATCAGTCCCTACTTCTACTTCGTGATGATGAAGATTTAGCTTGGTTTTGTTTTGTTCCTTACTGGATCACATTGAATGGCTACTTTGCTTACCTAACTGTTTCGGTAACTTTGGCGCTGGTTGCTTCTTTGCCTTCCTCCCAGGACCCTTTTTCGGTGGGTTTTCTTGAGTAGATCCCTTACTCGAAAGTTTTCTTCTTCCCATAACAGCACAGTCCCAGAAACTTTAAAGGCTCCACTAAATTCTTGCTTCGTGATTGTAATGCCTGCACGTGTGTCGTGGGAAGAGTACTGGGAACGAACATTATACTGTGTGTTTGGGACATGTGAAACCTCCAGGAGGCTTACACGAATCAATATTTGGAATTCAGCGGCAGCATGTGACTGTCGCAGAACGATGATACCTCGTTGTTGGCTGAAAATGATTTTGTAATTATTATTTTAATTCAAATGGGCAAGAAAAACCAAAACTCTTTGGGGAAGAGTATCATAAAACAAAGTGCTAAGAGTAGGGGGAATATCAAGCACGCAAATAGTTGGGTAAGTGATCTTTCAGGTAATTTAGTGTTAACAACTGAGTTGAAAACGTAAATTGGCCACCGTAAAGGGTAAAAACGGTGGCCAATTAACGTTTTCAACTCAGTAGTTAACACTAAATTACCTGCTATACTCTCCCACCGACGCGAAGTTTCAGTTGGTCATCTGAGACGTATTCTAACTTTGAGAAGTTGGTGAATTTCTTTTCCTGCCTTTGTGGGTATAAGGACACATAAGTTATATTTTCCCGTTGTGCTCTGTATCACATATTCTCAAATTCTACTTTTCAACTTGGTTGAACAGTCTTCTCTGCTTTAAACCTTGATTGGAAGTACATGAACTTGTTCTTTACTAACGATACGAGGACGTTGCTTAACACATTCACACTGCTGAGCTGAACATGAATATAGATGCCAAGTGATTCTAAAGACTATTTTCATTTTTTTTTTAAGAGGAGAAATTTTTAGAAAGTCTAAATCTTCTTCTCATTAGCTACATAACAGTGAAGTTGACAATGAAGCAGGACCTAGTCTACAGTCCATCACAGAACAAAGTGCCTTGGATGATTTCTTGGCAACAGCTGAACTCGCTGGTACAGAGTTCATGGCAGGTGAAGTTATTGTTATGTTAATGGAGTTCACGATGTCTGCTTCATGTATATTTACTGTACTTAACATTAACAAGTAATTAAGTTTTTACTTATTATTTTGGAGATATTTTTAAAGTTCCTTTTTTTTTATTTAAGGGAGGTTGGGTCTAGAAAAAGTTTATCTCATTTAGAAGAACTTTTCCTCAGGAGTTAGAAAATAACTGTCATTTTGTTCACTCTACATTGCAATTGTGATGGGAGTGCTGTGAAATTGGTCTTATTTCCAACTTTTGTGGCTAGAAGCATGCCATCTTGGACATGACATCGGCTATGACATAGCAGTAGTCAAACTTAGTTTGACCCTTTGTCCTTGTTGACCTGTTTGACCTTTGTGACAAGAATATTCTAGTAATTAAACTATGGTGAACTGTCTTGTGGTTGAATATCAAAATACACATCAAAATACAAAAGGAAAAGGCATAAGCTTTGACAAGCTACTGGAAAGTGAAATATTTAAAAAACTTTGGCTGGCAAAAACCCTGAGAAGTGTCAAAATGAAGCCCCTAAGCAAAATGTATGGGCATGAAAGTTGTCCTTGTTGACCTTCACTTGAAATTCAAAGCTATGTTGACTTTTTCTATAAAAAAATTGAAATAAATTGAAGCTCAAAATGGTGATAGACCACATGTGGTAAATTCTTAGTGATTGAATGAAAATTATACTTTGCTAAGTAAGGGCCCATATTTATTTATTCAATCCATATTGATTTGACACCATACTATTGTACATAGCAGTAATAAATGTCCTCCAACCAACTACTTGACATAATTATTCAATACTGATACTTTTAAAAGAAATTGAAAGTATCATTTTAGTTTCAATTATCTTGAGGTAATTTCTAATGTAATCACTGTTTGACAGAGAGGACTTTCTAGTGCTCATTATAATTAATGAAGCCCTTCATCTCCTCACAATTCACAACATTTCAAACAATTTAGAATGAAAAATAATGTGGTGAATCAAATTCTAAGCACAAAAGATTACATCACCACTTGCAACTTAAAGCTAAAAGCAGAAACAAAATTTAATTCTTAACAACTTTTGCGTTTTATGTGCATTAAGTTTGAAAACTGAATTTTGTCGGTGTTTCTGCAAAGGATGATCTTCAAGTCTATCCTTTCTAACTTGTTTCATGCCAACCAGGGCTGTTCTAAGGCACAACTGCCTGGTGCTCAGTAATATGCTGAAGCTGGGTTCCTGAAATGGCAAAAATAATTTTTCATTCAGGTAGATATGTGAAATGAATCTGTCGTAGGCACTGCAGTCTTCTTTATCAAAATAATACTCCAGAGCTAGGATTTTTTTGAGGAAAAACTATCTCTGCCTTTCAAATTGAGTAGATGACCTAGTACATTTAATTCTTGGCGACGTATATATTCTAGTTTTCTGTAGGCTTTCAGTGGTCACAAAAGCAGGTGGATGTTACTCCTTGAAACTCAATTTCCTGGCCTTCTTTGTCAACAGAGGTTCTTCTTCCTCTGAACACAAGCTTTGTTGTATTTGAAACATAAATGGATGTATTACACCCTCTGGGTTAAAATCCAAGTTGAGAATTTAATCAGTAGGACTCTCCTCATTGCTGTTTTCCTTTTTCACATCCATCTTAGCAGGAATTTAAGTCAGCATGCTTGACTATTGCTATGTCATAGTTATGTTATAACAAAGATGAAGGTTTTTAACTTGAAAATGCTTGTTTTTAGCTCAAATGAATAGCCATTTAGGATAATGCAAGTAAGGAAATTTTGATATGGCTAAACTTTTCTAGACCTTACTTTCCCTTTAAATGATACCAGGAAACTGACTTTTATAGGGGATTTATTCTTTTATTCATCTAGTTATTACTGTGAAATTTAGAAAAGTCTCAGGGTTGATAAAATTTTGGAAATGTTTGTGATGTTGTGACCATCACTTATTATGGTTACATTTATCTCAAGTGTGGTTAAATTTTTGTTCATGCAACCAAGATAATCCAGAAATGTTATTGGTGTTCATGGTTATAAGAGCTTCCAGCTATCAAAATTCCATAAACTTTTCATGGTTGAGTGATGACCTAAATATTGGCCCCTTGAGATTTCAAGTAGTAACCTTCATGCAACTTTGTATAAATTGCCTTGAGATGTATTACAAATTTGATTCTGAATGCCACCATTTGGCGAAAAAAATCTCAATAACCTGGCCTTGCATGTATAACATCTCAGAGTTGGTTCATGAACAACTGCTGATCTTAGTCAGAGTAATTATGGTAAAAATCACAGTTTAAGTCAAGAATACTTTTTTGTATTCAGTACAGCACCTCATTGCTTTAAAAAAATTTGTGAAGAGATGGTAAAGGGAGAAATATAAGTAGCCAGGTTTGCTAAGCAAAGTTCAAGATGGAGGCTATGGTAGTCAAACTGCTACATGAAAATCATATATCAATAACATGGTCAATCATTTGTAGAACATTTGTCTTTTGAAACATTTTTCTTATTACAGAAAAGTTGAACACAACAATTGTGACACCAGGGAGTAATGAGGGTCTCCTGAGTATTGAAACTGTTGCTGCCATTAAACAAGCACAGAGGGACAACCAGCATTTCCTCAGGATTCCTCGCAGGTTTATTCATACTGATTTTGTGGTCTAAATTTTTCCTTGGCTTCAAAATTTTCAAAGCAGTTTTATTCTTGTGCTCTTTCTCTTTTATCATGGTAAAAGATCAAAGACAAATGAAAATACATATTAAACTGGTTTTTGAACTTTTGAGCAATATCAACAACTTCATTTTTTGTTCCTGATAGTTACAAGTCAAGTAACAGCAGTTATAAACTACATGTATTTCAAAGAGTGCAGGCTGCCCTTCATTACCAGAAAGGGCTAGAAAGATACACCAGCCACACTTAGTGTGATTTATTAATGTATTTTGGGGTCAGATACCTCTCATGCATGCATACCCACACAAAACACAAAAAAGCAGAAAAAAAAGTAAAAAAGCAGGACAAACAGCAGACAAAGAGAACTAAGGAAGATGCTTTTTTTATGCAATGGAAAGCCAGTAAAAATGAGGGTTAAAAAAAATGCAATTAGTACTTAGAATAAGAGTGGACTTCAGAAAGAAAATTTGAACCACTATGTTGATAGAGTGCATTTCCATTAAGGACCATGGCTCATGATTGTCAGAAATTGATAACATGATTATGATTTTTACCTTAAAGGCCAAACTGGAATGAGCACATGACAGCTGAGGATCTAGACCAAATAGAAAAGGACAGTTTTCTTGAATGGAGAAGACACCTTGCCCAGTAAGAATCTTTCCTTCCATAAAGTGGAACATCTTAGTGAGGTTCAGCACAGTGATTTTCATAAACATGCATTGGTTGAAATGGATGGGTGTCATAAAGATTTTTATCATTCCAGTTTTTTCATCAGCAGTGAACAAAAGGATCTCTAGCACAAGTTAAATGAAGCTGTCCTTTAACATGCATGACATGCTCTCTTAAACAACATGTGGAAACTGGTTATGTTTTTGTAACATATACAAGAACAGTATCAAATATGTTTTATTAAAAGTTCCGTCATAAACTAACTAAAGGTAAAAGTTGACTGTGAGTAGTTGAGAAAAATCTTAAGGTGTTTTGATCTCATCATAGCTATTATTACCAATATTAAATGACTTTAATTATGAATTCCATTGATAATTACTGTTAGTAATGATTGTTGATTGTTATTATCATTAGTATAATTATAATAATATAAGAATTAACTATCATTGCCTTGATAAAATTTATACTACACACTTGGATTATTAATACATGAGCATCCCTTTAAGAGGTATTTCCCCAAATATCCACACTGAGTAATTCCTTAAAAATGAAATAATTTCTCTAGGTTGCAAGAGAAAGAATATATACTTCTTACACCATTTGAGCGTAATCTTGCATTTTGGAGACAGTTGTGGAGAGTGATTGAACGCAGGTAGAAGATTTCTTTAGAACCATACTTAACAGCTGACAGGCAGACATATGATGATTTGAATAACAGGAATACTTGTACATGTAATTTTAACACAGTAAAGTCAAACAAAAAATCCTGAACTTCATCAAAATTTGGTCAGAACTATTACTTTCACTTAGCTTGTTTATCATTGCAAATTGTACTTAATTTTGGATAATTAAGTCATGCAGCCACATGCTCTGTCCCTTTTTTGTACAATTCGAGGATTCCTTAATTAATCAATAACATTTTTTATCTCTATAGTGATGTGGTAGTCCAGATTGTAGATGCAAGGAATCCCCTCTTGTTTAGATGTGAAGATTTGGTAAGAAATCGTTTTCATTCAATTTTTGTAATATTGGTGACTGTTACTACACTTCAACTAAGAAGGAATAGGCATAGTGCCTCATAAACTGAAGAATGACCAATCCAGGTGAGGGTGGTGCAGTGACAGGTCTACATGAGATTTCCCTGTCCTTGCACCATGAGGAATAACCAGAACCTTTGTCTCCTTGTTAACACAAGGAATGTGCTAAAGTTCTTGTGTCTTAAATGTTAATCAATTTCCTAAGTGCATCTGGGGTACATAAACTGTGCATACTTCATGGAACATGATGGGGAGGTGTTTTTTGTAAATGAAATTTGTTAGCATTGGTTTGCTCTAAAATCCAATTTTACTTCTTTCTAGGAGAATTATGTGATAGAAGTGGATCCAAAAAAATGCAACCTTCTTCTTATAAATAAAGCAGACTTGTTATCTCTAGAGCAGAGGTAAAAACTTAACCATTATTGTAAAAAGTTTTTGAAGTTGACATTCAATAATTTCATATTGCAACCAATCAGACCTGGTTGACATGAATAATAATTACTATCCTTATGACAATAAGGAAAAACGTAATGAGCAACTTCACCAATAGTTGATTTATGTAGACAACAGTTGAATGATGGATCTGGTAAACTTTTTGACCATGAATATGAATATGTTCCAAACAGTTACTCATTCATTCCTTCCTCCTCTGTATAAGTGAGCATCAACCACAAGTATGTTGTTATTGCTTAGAGATTCTTGTCTGTTGACAACACACAGATATTCATGGTCAAGATATTTCAGGAGTATTGGGTTACCAGTGGCTTTCTGGTCTGCACAACAAGAGACTGAGCGGCTCTCAGTTGTAAGTCCAGTTTAGACGTTGCAAACATAAAGTTTTAAATGTAGTTTTTTGTCAATGATTGTGAATATACGAAAGTCATATATTTGAACTGCGGATAAAGACGTGAATATGAAAACGATCTTCTCACTAATGAACACTACTTGCAATTGAGCCGTAGTGAAAATAGGGCCTGAAAAAAATTCAGGCCAGTACGGGATTTGAACCCATGTTCATTACTGTGAAGATGGCTTTCATATTCACGGCTTTAATTGCAGTTCAAATATATGACTTTCATATATTCACAGTTGTTAACTGGCCACTTCACGGGTTTATTTGGAACCAACATGATGACCAGCTCTCAGTTGGCTCGTTAGCTCAATTGGTAAAGCACTGCACTGGTATCACAGGGGTCATGGGTTCAAATCCCGAACAGGCCTGAATTTTTTTTCAGGCCTTATCTTCACTACTGCTCAAGTAGTGTTCATTACTGTGAAGATCGCTTTTATATTCATGTAGTTTTTTTTCTTCAAGCAAAGTGTCTGAAAGCTTCAAGCCACATAGGTTATTCTGAAAAAGGACTCTGATAAAAGTTGAAAGCATTCTGATAAATTTATAGACTTAATGTCACAATTGCATTAGAGCAAGGGGAAATACCCTTTGATAAACAATCGTGCTATTTACTCTCCTTCTTGCCAGAAAATGACTTTCATATAAATATGTTCTCTTGATAATGGCATGCAGTAGATGTTTCGTCAAAAAGCGGTCAATTCAAATATTTTTTTCTTTTCAGCTAAATGCTGCTTCTGAAGAGGAAGAGAACTCTGAACAAGATGAAGAGAAAATAGAAGGGGATGAAGACGATGAAGGGGAAGAATATGAAGAACAAAGTGTTACATTGTGGTCAAAACTCTCACAAATGACTTTTGAAAATGACGATCAACAAGCAACTATTCAGGATCCTCGTGCTGTATCTGATGCAGACCAAGTTTCGTTAACTTCACATGATAAGATATCTGAAGATAAATGTGAAGATTTAATGTCAACTCCACAGAGCACGATTGACACAGACTTGAAACATTTTAAGTCAAATGTTGAAGACAAAGGTAACAGTTCTTTGTATTCCTATGAAAGTGAACAGTCCTTGGATTCAGAAAAAGTGAAACAACTTTCTGTCACTACAAAGGCTGGTAGTTTATCTGGTCATGGCTCAGTGAATGAAATATCCTCAAAGAAAGAACTCAAAGAAAGAGAAACAACTGATGACAGTCTTGATCCCTGCTTGGAAAATACATCTGAGGTTGTTGAACAGTCTACTACAGACTTTGAAAGCTTTGATGATGAGTTCTCAGCAAAGCTACTAACGAAAGACGAATTGTTAGCTTTGTTTCAAATGCTACATACAAAAAAGATACAAAACACAGTTGGTGATTCACACAGTATTCTCACTACTGTTGGTTTGGTAAGTAAACTCAAGATGTGTCCATTGGGTATACCACTCAGGTGAATAACTCGTGCCCATTGACTTGCCTAGACAAAAGAACAAATGAATTGGTTTCCCGTTTCGTAACATTTACTAGAGAGGAAATAATTTTGATCAACTAGGCGACTTTTTTAAGTAAAAAACTCCAAGAATTGAAAAAAAGTTGTTTAGTTTACACAGTGTCCAGAGAATGCGACAGGAGGCTCAAGCAACAAAAACTTCCATGTTGGGTCGATTTTAAATGTTCCTGTAATTCATCGCTAAGCAGCTTTGATTCCTAATGATTTTCGTAATGAACACAGGTCATTTGGCTAGTTTAAAGCAGCATTGTTTTGGCTTTTTCTTCATTATATACCTCAGTGTCGATAACTGTGGTAGATGTTTACTACCATAGGTAGGTATTTCGGTTTGAAGCAGAATACAATGAATTATCACACTCTAGGAGTGATTTTTATCTTGTACATAAAAACTTCACTCGTTCATGTCCATTTTTCATCACACCTTGAACAGGTTGGTTATCCCAATGTGGGGAAAAGTTCAACGATCAACACACTTCTAAATGACAAGAAAGTCCCAGTATCAGCTACTCCTGGACGAACAAAGCACTTTCAGGTATTGAACATTTTACCAAATTGAAGTAGTTGTGGTTAACACACAAAGCCTGAGTACTCAGTCAGTATGTAAATCGCGAAGCGCGTCCTTTTTGCTTGTAAATATTTTACGACTGTTTTATTTCAGACACTGTATGTCAATGATGAGGTGCTGCTGTGTGACTGTCCAGGCTTGGTCTTCCCATCGTTTGTGTCCACTAAAGCCGACATGATCCTTAATGGGATATTACCGATTGACCAAATGAGAGACCACGTCCCAGCTGTGTCTCTGATATCCTTTACATGTCGGCCATTGTCGACTCAGTAATCTTACATCAAAGTTACTTTGTGCGCTTTCCTACACTGCCACAATCTTTTTTATTGTTGGGCCACTTCGTAAAATACCATATTACTCTTACATATGTCTGATTCTTTGGAATTCCTTTGTTGTTTTGCTTCCCTTGTAGATAATTTGCATACTTTTTAGAATTGTAGGAATGAATAGCAGTGCTAATGCTAGCTGATTAAAGTTAAGTTTTTGTGATGTTCAAGTTCCTAGGTAGTCTTTATATCTGCCTTAACTGTTATTGGAGATGACTCAATCAAACGGAATGCTACTCTACAGTTCGTACTTGCATCCTGAATTCCGATATACCATTGAGACAAAGAAAGCTGAGCTTGCCTCTTTAGCAGGCCTATTTCACTAATCGAACTGGCTTGTAGCTTTGCGTAGATTTTTACTTAATCTGTTGTTTCATAATTTTTTTATTTGCAATCCGGAAACGTTTGGAAGTAGACTATTAGATTATACTGTTTCCTTTAACTGAAACCACCTTTGTAAGAGAATCCCTCGCGGTGTTCTTGAAGTAGTGTATGGTATAAACATTGTCCCACCCCAGGAGGGAGAGGATCCCAACAGAGCTCCTCATGCCGAAGAGCTACTCTCCTCTTATGGCTGTAAGTTGAGCTCATTTTCGTGATTCATAAAATGTTCGCTAGATTTGGTTAAATTTGTCAAATTTTCACAAGTCATTGTATCTACAATACCTTTTCACATATTAATTTACATAACAAAGGAAGAAAGAAAGAAATATGATGAAAAAAAGGTAAAATCCGTAGCAGAGCCACGGAAAACAGTTTTATTTGTAAATTTTGCAAATTTTAACAAGCCCATGGAAAAAGTCGAATCTGTTACATCTACTTTCAATCCTGTAATCAAGTAGTTTCTCGTTCTTTATTATTCGAGAACAGCCAGTGTCATAGCGTTGGCCTCTAGCTTATTTTGCCCTTGCTCCTGTTTCTTCGCAATGTCCACCGCCGTAACTGGCCGGCTTTGGACATCCAAGTAGTCGAACAAAATCTACTTTTCAGGGGTAAATAATGACTGTTGTTGTTGTTTTTAAGCAATCACAGTATGGAATTTTAAACTAGGTAATTTCTTGCGGGATAAGCCTTAGTGGGAAAGTTGATAATAGGAAATTAGAGCTTTAAAACTGGCAGTAAAATATAAGGGAGCATTGACTTAATGATTGCGGAAAATTTTTTCTCAGATACCAGAGGTTTTATGACATCACATGGTATCCCGGATGAATCCAGGTCAGCTCGATACATTCTCAAGGATTATGTTAAGGTATGTGATTCAGCTGATGATGTACATCGGTAAGTTGTCTTGCCCTCTTCTTACACAACACAAATCTTGTGTATCCTCTTGAAGGAAATTTTGTACTGAGGTGTTTTTATCTTACGCAGGGCAAACTTCTCTATTGCATTGCACCTCCTGGACAGAACGAAAGTGAATTTCAGCAGATTGGATACAAACTACAAAGCGTCGCTGACATTGAAAGAAAAGATAAGCAAGCCAAAAAGAGAGTCCAGAAGCAGGTACACTTGTCGGTACGCTTGTTTGCAGTGAAGGTTATCCAGACTAAAATTTTGAAAAATGACAAAAATAGCTTAAGTTGCAGTTTTGATGTTTGCCTTGAGAAATGAAAGTTGGTCGTCCAATTTGCTTCAAAACTTTCCATGAGTGGAAGAAAATTATAATAATAACTTCTAAAAAAAAAAAGAAGGAAAAAAGCGCCGTCTATCACGCGAGGCAATGAAATTCGGCGAAAAAAGAATTGTGTCTGTCACGCGACGGACCTAGGCCAAGAAAGAGGAACTGCCCCTAGGCTTTGCAGAATACCAGTGGATAGTGAAGGAGGCAATTTTGAAAAAAATGCTTGCGAAATGTGAAGTGATTGTCCAAATATCTTGCAGTTTGTTCAGTAATGTTTCCTTGTCTGTTGTGAATTACTTACGTTGATCCTAGAGCATGACCTCTGATTTACCAATTACTGTCTCATATTTAGACAAGCGATGTGGACAAGAACTTCTTTAAACAGGTAATTTATCCAGCATAGATCACTCAACTTCTCCTCCCTCTCCAGAGACTCTTTGTCATTTAACAAATAGATTCCAAGTTGCCGTGCGTCTGTTCAGTAATAGATCACAGATGACGTCAAAATGTGGAGGAACAAAAAAGTGGCACACGAGGTGCAGCCGAGTGTGTTACTGATGTTCTTACCACATTTTGACGTCCTCTGTGATCTATTACTGAACAGACGCACGGCAACATGGAATCTATTTGTTTTATATAATAAAGAATTAAAATATATGGGAAAAAAGTTTTAATGATGACGTCATCTATACGTCTGTCCTCCAATAGATCATAAGTGAGAACTAATCAGAATGCGTGCATAACTGAGCTTATTATATAATTCATTAGAGATTATGATTTATTAAAAGAGGAGAGAGCCTAAGGCACTTTACAATTTACAGCTAGAAGAGAAAATAACAATTACAGCGACAAAAATCTTTGTCTGTTTGTTTTATTTTTAGCAGGGACAAGTTCGCTGGTTTACGCGAGGTTTTCACGCCACAGAGTCAAGCCAATATGGGGCGGCGGCAATCCCAGCACTAGAGGGTAATGCGGGCATGCCTTATAAACCATGGAAGAAACACTATAATAGAAACAAGAGGGAGAAGCTCCGTAGGCTTGTGAACAAGTAAAAATCATGTGGATCACAGGCATCATATTTGTAGTAACTCTGTTTTTTACTTGTTGTCGACAATTTTCCCCAGCTATCACCATTAAGAGAGAGCAGAAAAAAAGGAGCAACTTTAATCAACTTTCCTTGATCATTTTGATATCATGTTTAGCCAACGTCTTAACTGGTTTTTGTGACGAGAATACCAAATAAACGGATAACCGGTAATAAGTCAGCGGTGTTCAGGTTGAGAAGTTTTCTCTAATACATGCCTGACTTACCATCCATAATTTTAATATTTTATTGCACGCAGTTTCTCACAAAATTACTACCGAAACACAAGGTCGTAGTCAGATGAATGGCCAAAGTTGGTTTCCTTCCAGTGGTAATTTACACGATTCTCTTATGTGAAATGATGATGAGAGTCGGATGCAGAGAACGCGGTACTAAAAACAGAGAGAGTAATTAAACAAAATAGATTGCTTTTCATATCCCAAGTGGTCTGTTGGTAGCCTTTTAGTGTTGGGATGAATAAAAGTACCTCTTAAATTTAAAAGAGGACAGGTATTGCCAATAGCGTGAAAGATGTGAAATCCTAATCCCACTAATATACATGAGTTCAATTGTGAGTCATCTGGTCTAGCGGCGAGTCACTTCATAACTGAAACAAAACAAAGTAAAAAGGTAATCTTTATGCCCGTAAATGTATTAGCGAGTCAACGTTTTAAGTGTGTTGCAGTTGTGAAAGTTTGTGTTAAACCAGGTAGTTATAAATAACTATAATTCGTCATCTAATGTCTTTCCTTTTAATAAGTTAGAAACAAGAATGACTGCTTCTATTTACTGATTGTCGTGTAAAAACTTTGTGTTTCCTGATTATGATATCAATCGGAAATAGTTTTCATCTTATTTTCAACTTAGGGAACAGAAAAATACGTATCTTATGATGTTGTGTTAGTTTATAATACTTAAACTGATATATGTTCAATTGTTGATCATCTCTTCAACTCTTCTTGACAATTTCTTTTCTGCCTTGGTCAGATATGTCTCTTTTAGGTCGTTTGTGATGTTTTCCGGCAAAATCTCTGGCTTTATCGTCCAAAACATCCAATGCCTTTTTCCAGCTTATAGAAGACACATCGTGTCTCTCTAACCAACATGATTGCGTAACAGAGTTATTTCGTGGTTCAGCCTTTATTTTTGGCAGCTTTGTTTGGCCGCTATTATGTTTTCTGTATTCATTAGAGCCTTTGTCATCCCCGCTGATAGGTGGCAAACTTAAATCAGGTTTGTTTCCTTCCCTGTGTTCAGTGCCATCGTTGACAGAAATATCTGGTAGTTTTAAAACTTGTTGGATTGCGTCGTTCTCTTCATTGTACATGAAGTGTCCTGGAATCTCATTTAGTTCATCACCAAAATCATCATTGACACTAGTCTCGGTATCCAAGGAAATTTTACCAAGTTTCCGTCGGTATTTGCTTCGTCCGACCTTTCGGGACTGAAGAGTCTTCATCATGTGTGCACTAAAAAACTGGCAGTGTACAGCTGAAAGTCATTTGCGCTATAAATATTTCTGAAACAATTTTCCGTAGCAAAGCGTCACTTCTTAGTCCTAGGACCAGATTTCACATCGTGGACAATATGATGAAGTCAAGATGTACATGTAATCTTTTGTTTTAGTAACAAGGATATCAGGCCTCTTCTCTGCTGAAGAGACCTCCCATAACTTGTGCGCGAAAAATCTTCGGAATTACATAGAGCCAAACTATCGGTTTACCCAAATGAGACAGTTGAATGCGTCATCCTGAATAAATCTTTTCCGTTTTACTCAAGTTAAAATTACTTGGTTTTACTTCAGGTGCCCTCTTGGGACCTAAAGGAACAAATTAGGCTGTAATAAAAACGTGTGATGGTTAATTCCTATTTCCGTCACTAATCCATCAACAAAGAACTGTTTTCGGAGAGCCGGAGACAAACAAACTCTTTCACCTTTATAAGCTTCTTCCTTGTGAAGAATACTCATCCTAAGTTTGAATTTTGACGAACTTGGTGAATTTTGTACCGTGCCTCTGTTGCCTCTGTTGAAAAACTTTTACCTGAAATATAACCATGTCACGGTGTAGTGTGTACACATTTGGCAAACAATTACTCAAACTTGGGTTGTCGGATTAGAAATAGGAAGAAGGAAGCGAGATTGGGATGAAAAATTCTCTTAAGTGCACATGTATTCTCTGGCTCATTAACTGGTATGTCAAAAAAATTACCTTCGTCGAAGTCGTAAAGAGAGCAATTATTGTTACTTGGTTATCTGTCAAACGCAATCAACCAGTCGCAGTGGCAAAGAATAATAGAGTCAATTTTGCCAATCAGTGCCTATCACCAAAGCAAACTAAGATGGTTAAAATTCAAGGAGGGATTCATTAAAAGTAATCCTGGAAATGTCTCCTGTTTTCGGATAGGTCAGTTTTGTGTGATTGCCTTCGGTTACAGGCGCAACCTTGGCAGCTAAGCGCGAATTACACTTTACTAAATTTATGGCAAAATGAAAACAAATTTAAAACAATTGAGTAAACAAGTTCTCCGCAAGTACGGCTTCGTGAACTTCTGAAACTCCGAACGCGATGTCAAGGAGGAATCAATTGACTCCATTAACCATCAGCTGGTGAAGAACAAGCTTTCCCAATTGCGGACCCATTCTGTGCGTACTTCATTGTGTTTACAAAGAAAACGACTTTTACACTGGGCTACCGGAATATCAGCTAGATCTCTAAAACTGGTCGTCGAACATCGTGGTGACCCACCCGTTGATTTATTTTGGTTTTTCTTTTTCCTTCTTTTTTTTTTTTTTTCGTAAATTTTCATCCTTTCCAGTTGCTAGACTAACTACAATACCCATCGTTAATAACCCCATTTTAAATTCAGGCGTGCATCGTTTTTCCATATCGTCCACCCTGAAGAGGAAGAAAAGCTTCCACAATGAGTAGCTTTCTTCAACACTGATGCGAGTATTATAACGCTCTAACAAAGCGTAATAGATCCCCACAACAGCGGCTAACTTTCTGAAAGCGAATTCAAAACGGGTGCGAGAAATTACTTGTTCAGGCCTGGTATTGGGGGCAGGTTTTCAACATCTGGGCAGCACAACGCTTTTGAGTTTCTGAGGCGTCATCACCGTAAAACGTGGTGGTTGCAGCACAGGCCTCCTCTTTTAGTCTCTAATGTTTAAAGTAAAATGCCTTTATCGGCATCTCACGGTCAGAGGGTGAAACCCTCACTTCGGAGTTGCTTCCAAAATGTTTCTTGGTCTGATTTGGATCGAAAACCTACAAAGGCTTTATTTTAAATTCAGCCTGTCGTTGTCATGTGGAAAAGATTGAAATATTGGCAGGACAAAGGTAGGTTGACTAGAGACCGGTAAATTGAGGACAAATGAACAAATGGCCTGTTAAGAATGCTTGTTTACATGCACACATGTTCTTTGCTCCTACTCGCCAACAGAATACCTAAATCGATAGCCCACAGAAAAAAAATGACGCCACCTAACTAACTATGTATTTGATGATAATTTAGCTCCAGACCTATTACATACTACAATTTTTATGATAAAAAATCACAACAAGAAAATGCCTTCCTATTTGATACATTTTCTAGGACAATAGTTAACATCCACAATTATAATATAAGAAATGTAAAACATCAATTGTATTACATTGTACTTTCCTTATGCAAGTATTAGCTAATGTATATATTTAACCAAGCCTAAAACCGGAGCTCGCATTTTTTCCCCCGTACGTCTCAAGGGCACAACGCCTTGCCCCAGCCAAGACTAGAACCCGGGTCGTCCGACTCGGAGCCCAGTGCACTGACCACTGGACAACTAAACAAAGCCGTGGCGTTGGCGTGCCCGCGGTACAGTTGACCACGCATGAAAAAAGTAGCACCTTGTACGGTCGTACATCCAAATTTTTTCGGCTTGATGGGTTACTACTATTTTGTATAATTATGGGGCTACGCCCTACGAGCTCCGCTATCAATAGTATATTTAACGAACTGTAAGGGAACAAATGCATGGAATTCCCTCAGCAGGAAATAGATACAACCTTAATGTAACTTTGAGGAAACGTATAAATTCAAATATCAAACAATTTCTACTGCTACATTATTTTATCAGATAACACGGTTTCTAAGATTTTTTGTGCCTCTAACTCAACAATAAACCTTCTGCTTTAAGCTTGATATAAATATTATCCTTCTTTCTATTGTCCATTATCTCCCTAATATCATAAAAGTGTGATTTATTTTGTCACTTAAAGCTTGATTCATAAATCAACCTTATCTTCAATACCACTACTTAAACAAGAAAATTGGTGTGTTAAAAACATTTTCTTAAATGATTTAGGGAACTGGAGACTGGAGACCTTTTCAACTAAATTTCAATTGTTTTCTTTCATTGAAAATCATCCAAATTCACACAATCTTATCTAAGAGAGATAAAGTGAAATGTATGGGAGATCAAGAGATTTGTTCCATATTCAAAGAAAAGTGGGGTTTTAAACACACCTACATGAACTTAAATGTTCCATATTAGCCTCTGAGCCTTTTAAGAATTTAAGAAAACTGTGCACCATAGGCTGGTGGGTCATAAGATGGAGGAGCATTTTGCTGAAGAAAGCCATATGAAGGAGAAGGCTGTGCAAATGGTTGAGAATACCCCTGAAAGTACGGTGGTGCTGGTGCTGATGACTGTACAGCTGTTGGGTCAAAAGTGAAGAATAAGCTGTCCACATCTATTGGATAATCAGGAGCTTTGTCGCGGTGGACATACTTTGCTGACACATCTGCTGATGTGACAAGCTTCCAATGGTGGTTTGCCAGTACATGGACCAAGTGGCATATCAGACTTCTGCCATGGATTCCATCATGTCCACTAATTCCATCTCCCCAAGGATTACCCAGTAGTTTAAATTCAAGACTATTTCCATAGCGCTGCACTCTCTGAATACCAAGGGCGTACTGTGCATAAATCACATCTTGACATTTCTAAACATCAACATGGAAAGAAAGTTATAAAAGCATTATTTTGTGATGTTTAACAGTTTTTCAATCATGTTTGAATTGGGCTTCCATAGGAAATAAAAAAAAGAAAGAAAGTGAAGTGAAGCTATCTGTCTTTATTGTAGTCCAATACACTTACAGGATCATTATTGCACTTTTGAAATGCAAAGGAGTTTTCCCGTAAATACAAAAGTCTTCTCGAAGATACAAGAGACACTATGAGAGTCCTAAGAGCAAACTCTTTCAAGTGAATCTTTTATTGAGCAGTCTTACTGATTTAGTAAGCCACCTATGGAGTTTGAAGCACTCAAAGGATCATCTATAACTGCCAGAACTGATACTGTCGAATATTTTAACATTATGAAAAACTGTACCCAATTAACACAGAAGTGAAAATAGTATGTAGATAGCTATGCGGAGACTGTTGTTATCTTGACAATTGATGATTGTGATATCCTAGACAAAACTACTAACTAAACGGGAAATGTAGAGAACGATTCGATGGTGAAAATAAAGGTGAGAGAAGACATAAGATCACACTATGCAAAGTAAAGCCTTAGCCCTATGTCAAGTAGGGCTAACGCTGGAAATGAAAGCTTTTAAACTCTTTACAAAGGCTAATTTACGTTATCAATTCAATTGATAATATTTTAATAGCTTTGTTGTTGGGCACTGGCAGACTACTGCCAGATACATTTATTTCTGCAAACCAAGTTTAATTACATGGAGAAGCCTGAGTGCACACAGTAACGCATTTAGTTGTACCAATAAAAAAGAGAAAATCATCCACAACCTGCAGATCATGTTGTAATATTACTTAATGTAAAGCTATACCATATCTACTTAACAGAACTATTTCTCCTGTGTTTTTAATTTGGATCAAGTTTTTGTTTATGGGCAGGAGGGAAGAGCTGGGCTCATCACAAAGAGGAGATTAATGATAGACTCTCAAAGTGCTAAATGGGGAAGGGCTTGCAAGAGAGGTTGAAACAAGTCTTCTAAAAAATGATTTGCATTATTTATGCTCTTACCTTTGCAATGTCTTCAGGTGCATTTATTAGTCGCAGTTTGTCTGTCTCATTCAAACTTATACAGAAAACTGGAGCCTGCCTTGGCTGTGACTGTCTGAAAAGAAGGGAACTCTTATCTGACAATTTCCTTGAGCTGTCAATACTAGTGACAATGCTCCATCCATATGCCTGCATTGCTTCAATTATTTTCAGTATTAGATACCTCGAAATTACTGCCTCTTCACCTGAAGCCCACCAAGGGTTTCCACGCAGCTTAAACTGCCAGCTCAAAGAGTAGCGTGACTCTTCCTGAATACCTCTTGGCCAGTTGGTTTGGATGACATCACGTACAGCAGAAGTCAAGCTGTCTGGAATTCCAATCAACCTTAAGGTGTCGTACTTGTTGAGGCTTATGGTGAAGTGTGGTGGGCAGGGCTGCCCTAAGGCAATGCTTGGGTCGTGTTCAAAGAAGAAGGTGTTGGTACCACTTTTAAGGTTGGAATTTCCGTACAATCTCCATTGCCTCACATACAGATCAGTGACAAGCGTTTGCAGAAGCACTCTTGAATGAACTGTTTCCTCTCCGTCTGGATGCCAAGGCGTTCCTTTCAACTTGATAAATAACACAAAATTCTCAAACGACCACCTTTGGATTCCAAATGGCCATGATTTGTCGACTATGTCTTTGAAAGTTTGATGGAGTTCGGCAGGTGCATTGAGTATCATTAAAGTATCAGTGCTGCTGAGGCCCACAACCACGAATGGCTGGGAGGACAACAGTGTAATCGATATTTTCTTAAAGATCCACGTAGTAAGATCTGTTGTTCTGGTCAAGTCACTAGAAGCCAGCAGCTTCCATCCGTCACAATATAGTCTGTGAAGGACAGCACCAGCCATTGTCCGGGAAAGTACGGCATCGCCGGATGAAATATTCAGAGAAAATGGATATCCATTCAACTTGAATTCATGAGCTCCATTAAGAAGGAATGATTCTCTTTGGATTCCTCGAAGCCATGTTTCTTGGATGGTTTGACGGAGAATGCTAATTTCGCGATCTGTACCATGAATGACACGAATTTTATCGGGGTGGCGAATAGCTATGCACATATATTCAAAACCAAGAGGACGGGGAGGTAAGTTAGATTGAGAACCTCCCATTTTCAGCTCTGACAAGACTTCCACTATGATTTATTTTTCCGCATCAGCAGCCGATCTGCCAGGCGGTTCCAACACTCTCGTCCCCAGATCATCTCAGTTTGGGTCCAACTGGGCTGTGTGAGTTCCCAAGGAATCTTTCGCGACATCAAAGATTGTCAAATCAGCTCTACAGCCTCTTAAAAACACAAATGACTTAAATGTTCCTGTTACTAAAAACTGGGGTCGGTGAGGGCTTCAGACTTTACGGAAATGTGAATCTCGATAGGCTTTTTGCATTTTAGTTCACCGAACTTGTTTCTGAATTACATGCGAATGAAGCTGAAAACGTGAGTGCTTTTAAAAAGTTATATAGTTGCTATGGCAACTTCATTTGTTAAAAAAAAAAACAATCATAGCAAGTTCAGAAGTAACTGTGTATTATTTGGTACTACATTCCAGGATTGGCAAATAGCGGATGGCAAGTGCAAGAGAGCCCCCTTGATTCCTGCTATTTTCTCAAACTTCCTGTTTGATATATGTTTAAAGAGCTAAATAATGAAAAAATGTACCCAAATAGGCGATGATGCTCACATTGGAGTAAACGAGTGATACTATTGCATATCGAATCACAGTAGTAACTCATTTCTGTAAAGGACTTCCAACGAGTTGAAAATATGGGCACTGAGATAGTGTTGGAGTTCACATGGCACATATAACAAAATATACGGATATTTCTTAGAAGCTTAAACGTTGCTTTGTTAATTGCGTATAGGTTCAAGGGACGATTTGAATTTGAATGAATGAAGACAACCCTTAGTGCTTAAAGTAAGGAGACTAAGGGCCTCTTCATATGAGCCCGGTTGACCGGGCTAGCCCGGTTACCGAGATCTCGCCTCACTCCTATTTCCTTTGTAAAAATTTCGATGTGTTCATATGAGAAGGCGGGCCAGCCCGGTTACCGAGATCTCGGTTGCAGAAACCGAGATCTCGGTAACCGGGATGAAATATTTTCCCATATGAACACTCCAGCCCGGTTACCGGGATGAAAATTTTTCAACTACGCATGCTCAAACTCGTTCCCAGGGCCTCAGTCCACGTTTCGCGCCCTTTTCGACTCTTTTTCATCCCGGTAACCGGGCTGAAATTTCCCATATGAACAGACGACAAAATTCGTCCCGGTAACCGGGCCAGCCCGGTTACCGGGCTCATATGAAGAGGCCCTTAACCGTGTCCGTCGTCGAGTCCTATTGTCACTTTCTCTCCAATTTGCAAAAGTCAAAACATAACGGCGAAAATCCAAGAATGTATGAAGCTAGGAATATAAAGATGTAATAAGCGTACGCATAAAATCGTATCCTGATTTCTTCCCTTTCAGATAGTTACTTTGATTCTATCCGTTTATGTTTTAGCTTGATAAAGAGAGTTTTCAAGTTTTTTTTCTTACTTCTAGATTGACTAGTTCAGTTAAAAAACTGAACATTTAGTAACGCTACGATCATCGTACAGGAAATTTTTCTATACGCTCGAGACGAAGAGGAAGACACTTACATCAAGAGTAATAAAAATTGAGAAAATTAAGAAAAATCTAAGAGAAATGTTAGCTATGATGCAGCCTTTTCTTTTCTGATTAGATATTATTACTGCACTTCAGAAGGTTCCTTTTCAAAAGCACGCATAATCGAACTAAATAACACAAGTAATATATGGCCTCAAGCTTAATGAAGATTGCTTTATAAGGAGGTGACTACCATAAGAGAGAAACAAAATATTAGATCTCTACACAACGAGAAAGTACTCTGAAAATTTTTCTTTATTGACTGGATCATATATTATGAATTAGCAGCGTATCATACACAGCGAGAATATATTCATTTTTTAACATAATCAGAATCATATTATAATGCGACGGAGGCTTTTTGACTAAGACTCATGAGATTATCTCGATTAGAAAAACTCATTGATGCATTAATGATCTCGCGTTTGACAGAGTCGAGAATTTCATATTGCTTCCACAGCAGCTCAGGTAATATCTAAGGCGTCTCTCCCTGTTTTACAACGAAGCTTGTTATTTCTTTCCTTCGCGATTTCCATGACAGTTGACTGAGTAATGTCATAAACAGTTTAAAATAATACATATACGTGCAAATTTCAAGCGAGTAATAAATTTCTGATTTACAGCACCTTATTCTGTTGTGAAACTGAGTTTAGTAATTGATTATACGACAACATCCATTGACTGTGTTAGTATAATTACTCAATTGGAACTAGATGCAATTCATAAATTTTCATTTGTCCCTACTTCGATTTTGAAAATTAGTAATCATTACTGTGCTTGATAGGATCATAACTAGACTGTGGTACAATTCTCGACCGAAAAGAGCGCATCTATCTAATCACCTAAGTAACTTACTTGATCCTCACTGAATAATATATCACTGACACCACACAACGTCAGGATTCTAGAAAATCTCTTATCATAGATTTCATTCCTGTCTCAACTTTTAGCTGCTGGAAAACCTGTATTTTCCAGCTCACTGTACAAGTCAGATCTGGTCACAGATAGCGAACGGGTCCACGTTTTAAAGTCTGGTATCGTGGGTCTGGTTATCACGCACATCGTTGTCAATGCCATTTTGTTGTGAACCGTTTATTTCGGTTGGCCCCACAACCGAGTCTGGTTTACTTGCCACGACTGAACTCCTTGTTGTGCTGTCTGAGCGGTGGGCCTTGTTTTCATCTTGTCCAATTGAATCTATGACTTCCAAACAAACTTTGCGTAGAGAATCTCTCCGAAAATTTGGGCTGTTAAAAAAGTAGATGAATGGATTGCAAACTGAATTGAAAAGCCCAAAGCCATAGGTAATAACTCGTACAGTATCGGCTGGATTAGGGAATGGGGCAACTGATCTCTCAATGAAGCCAGTGTATATGACAAACGGCGCCCAACAGAGGAGAAAGCATATAACGACAATTAAAAGCATCTTAGTGACGCGTTTTCTTGTTTTGTCCAGCGATTCTGAAGTAGCCCTAGACAGTGTTCCAGAGCGAGAAATTTTTCTTTCTCGGCTCCACACTGCCTTTCCCACGCGACTGTACAACACAATTATAGTGATTAACTGAATACCGAATCCAAAGATGGAAAGGAACAACAGGTAGATGAAACCGGCTGTTGTGTTGTTAGGAATGGTACGGCAATACCAAAACGTTTCGTTTCCTGATTGGATATCCTCGGTGTCAGCGAAGTAGAACGTGGGAAGGAAAATGCTGCCTCCGTAGATCCATCCCGCACTGATTAGAACTTTAGGGCGGAGCCAAGTTTTCATCGCTTGCAATGGACGAACCAGAGAGTAGTAACGATCAATGCTGATCACAGTTAGTAAACAGATAGAGCTGGATGGCGCGAGAAACTAAAAGAAAAAATGCGCCTGCAATGGTTAATAGCGCTTATTTGGTACATCTTTTTGACATCATATTAATTAAAATTAAAAAGAGAAAAAAGAGGGAGACTGATATTTATTTTGAATCAAATTCCTTAAAGATACTAAAGTTTGCTTTCTGTTATTGTTATAATCGTAAAATTGTTTAGAAGAGTCTAGTGGAGAAAGTATATCTATTCCCTTTCTTTATGGCTGGTTAATAATATGACGGTTTTTAATTCTTTATGTTTTTTGCTCAACCTACGAGACCATACTAGAACAAGTGGAATGCGAACAATAGTCCCACTAATTTGCGAAAAAGTGGTCTAGTTTAGCGCATATCAATGATCTCTAGTGTAAATGAAAATAGATTCGCGCGCTTTGTCGATAGCAGGGACTATGTCTGATAATTTGTTACCTGAATAATGATTCCATGAATGGGTTTTCCCCGCTGACTCGTTAAATGAATGCTTGTATAACAAGCTAAACCTTGAAAATGTTCTTACCTGGACGTATCGTGCTATCTTACACACCGCACCAGCTCCTGGTTTGTCCTGTTCTGGATAGTAGAAATTGATCCATATAGTCAGTGGTATGCACACTATACATACAAGCAAGTCTGAAATCGCCAGGTGAAGGAGAAACAACTGCACGGCCGACCGCCGACCGCGCCGTCGACTTGAAACAATAATAGAAGCAACTATAGAGTTACCGAATAAACCAACCAGTGAGATGATTCCTTCAAGAAAGAAAAAATAGATCATTTATTAGAGAAGTGTTAACAAAAAGTGCGCGGGTCACATAAAAAGGGTTATCAGTCGCACAAGTTGTCTGAGGAAACTTTTAAAACGCTATAGTTTAGGTATAACCTGTACATTAATTTCCATAACAGCAGCAGTGAGAAAGTGGTTTGAACCCTCGGAGTTACAGTTGATCATTTCCTGAAAAGACCTTACCTTTGACTATGACTGTTTGTGTGGACAACCTGAGCTGCTCAGCTTGTCGAAACGTCAGTCACCCTTCCACGATCAGACTACACAATCCCAAGCTCGTAACATCTTTCCTTAACAGCATTGGTCTATGCAACGCTTACCTGTACTTTTTTTTCATTCCAAATTGATCTTAAAGTCCTTTGACTAGCAATAAAAATTGACTGAATTTTTGTGAAACTTGTGATAAGTAAATACAGTGCTGCGAGTTGCGTAGGATCACACAAGGATCCACACATGAAGGACAACATGAGCTGTGTACATGTTGGGATTTTTATACATTGATAGGAAATTTATGATAGTCCGGAGAAAAATTGTTGTACCAGTAAGGTTTTGGGATCATTGCCCAGAGATCGATAAACCAACATACCTATTTTCTTCAGGAATAGAATGTTACGAGTCAGAGACCAGTGCGATGTGTTGAAATGACCTTACTATAGACTGCTGTTTTAAGGGCTTCAAGAGTCTACACGAGCTAAAACAAAAAATTTTTCTAACGCTTCTTTGTGGAAATGAAAAGTAGGTAGGGGACAAAGCTGAAAAAAATGACTACCGGAGACCAAAATTTGCACAGCAGCTGTTCAAAGAGGGAGATAGAGCACAGGATCAGTAGAAACATGTGCATGATGAAATAATTGCAAGGATTACAAGATGATTATGGATATAACATGAGTGTGTGGATCTTTGTTTCTTTTCTCAGCCAATCTTGACATATGAAAGCGTGAATCTGGACAATCTATTATATTTGCATATCTTACCAATCATTTTGGTGTGTAGTATCACTGAGTATTTTTGCGAGTTGAGCCGCGTATTTTGATGAGCCCGTAGGACAAGTCAAAATACAAACAAGGAGTAAATGATTCCATGATATTAACGTTGTCATAAATTTTATCGAAACTTTATTGCGTGTTGTAAGTTATCGACATCGTATACAAACTTAAGATGATAAGGGAATTAACGACGTCGTTGACTCGACGACATTAATAACAATTTGACGACCGTATTAAGAGAGTGTCTCTGTAAGAGCGGTCCGGTCGATTTTGCTTGAGACACGGATTTCGCTCGTTTCTCGTGTGTTGTAAGACATTCATGTACCTATACTAAAACCACAATCAGTTTGATCGGATCTCTTTATTTTTCAGAGTTTTACGGAAATTAAATTTCACGCGAGCGAAGGCTTGTTGTGACACTTTTCAAGACTTTAATTTCATACAACTTTAGAGGACAATTTACAAAAAACTACGGAACTCAGCAAAAAACAAATACCACAGCCATGTATATTAACTCTATCTTATCTATCGAGGCGACTTTCGTAAACATCACGTGTCAATCAAGGAAACAGGAAGACTTGAATGACACCTTATCGGTTCGCCTAAATCAAACACGCCAAAACCGATCAAATTCAAGGTAAATTTTTGAAAAAGTGAGGCGTTCTTAACTGATCCAACTAACATAGCTAGGAAGTAGGTGCCATAGAAAAGATAACTACAGAAAAAAACTTTGCGGCCCGACCTTTACGAGAACTTTATAACTCCGTGAACTTACCTAATTTTCGGCAATCTCCAAGTTTGGCCGCCATTTTGAGGGACTTGTCAACATGAAGCGTAACCGATATAAATCAAGCAGGTTAATCTAAAACCGTCAGAAATATATAAGAAAGCAATTCAAATGAACTTTTCTTTCAATTCAAGCGGCAAAATTTGAAATTGTTCGTTAAACTTACCATCCCCATGCGACCATTTATTCCAACAATACAAACAATTCAACTTTCTGAATTCCCCTCGTCGATTCCACCGCAAGAAATAACCTGTGCCACCCAAGCTTCGACTCGAATGTGAAGTACGAATCAAATAACATAACTGCTTCATCTTCGCGGCAATATCACGCTGGTATTTTGACTTTCCGATCGAAAAGAACGGCGATTAAGTATCGATCGGTTTGTTTACCTCGTAAACGTGACCGCTGACCAGCTGCTGAGTGAAAACAGTACGGTTCAGTGGCGAGGAGCGGGGTGAGGGGTGGATGCGGGCAGATTATCAGAAGGTTTTTGGGAACATTCGATAAACATTAGGATTCTCAGTCTTAATGCGAAGGCATACTTCGTGTTGCAGACAACTTTTGTTTTACTTAGTATTATTTTTTATTTCAAATACACTTCGTTCCAAATAGGACTAGCATCAGTTCATAGATTTAAAAACAAATCTTTACCACGTAAATAAATGTGTTTAGATAATCGAGATAACCATTGAACCTCTTGTATCGCACCGGAAATAACGTGTCTTGTCTTTGCCCGACTCTGAGAGCGTGGAGCGGCGAAGACGCGAGATACGAGTCTCGCGTCTCGCGGATTCACCATGCTCACAGGATACGCGTGACCTCACTATCTTTAAGAAAAATAAGAGACTACTCGAAGTCTGTATTCCGTTCAACCATTTCATAAGAGTGACGCGAGTCTTTCAATTGAATGAAAAAGTCACAAACCCATTCTTTACCTCACGAGCGTAACCACTGACCACTCACGAATTACAGTAGGCTTCTCCTTTGACGCGGAAATTGAAATCGTATCGAATATACAAAGTTATAATGAGTTCCTTTAGATCTCCCGAACTTGTATCGCATTGGAAACAATTACAAGTACAGGAAGAAGTCGTTCACAAGCGAGACGTTCATTATGTCTCAGGACTGCTTTTTGAATAGCAAAGATGGAAAAAACTTTGGTTCATCGTGTGGCTTAAGTGGTTTGGTACGACTGTCTGAATGCAATGACGAAGTAAAACATCATTTGATAAGCTGCCACCTGTCTAAAGAGGTTTTTAAGTGAAAATGAGCTAATCTTGGCAAGGATTGGCCTATTTCACCTCGCTCAGGAGGATAAACAAAAAAATGTGGATTTGCTATAGGCATCGCTACACTCTGGGGAAGTTTTGGAGAAGTGCAAAGGTAACACGTCAGTATCCTGATCATGATGGTGTCAGGAAGCGTATCCAAGGCAGAGATGTAATTACCTTGCATATGTCTCAGGACGTTCAAAAGCTGTTTGGAGTTATTATTCCAGTTGAATCAGGTGGTCTTCAGTAAAATTTTCTGTTATCTATTTTTGTCACGTGACATATCTGCTCGAAAAGAGAAGAAATTCTTTATTAGATGAAGGGTACTTAAGTACATATCATGTTGGAAAAAAAATAGATCTATGTGTAAGTGCTTTTCATCACAAACGGAAATATGTACAAAGTTGCTCGGTTGATAATCAATAATGTTTTTGTAGAAGATCAAATCACCTGACAACGCAATCTACTTACTCATGCGTACGGTTCACAATTATTTGCGGTCAGTTTTCCTCAGTTTGTATGATTCTCATTA
>NC_142677.1:7957397-7962397 GCF_964200805.1 Pocillopora damicornis | reverse complement strand
ATCATCCATGGAAAGGGTCTGTTGAGCCACGTGCTTCACCGCACTGAAATCTTGCTGGAACATTCTCTTGACTGCTTCTGGAGAGATGATCTCTTTTACGACTGTCTCAACAACAAACCCATGGGAAGGTAGTTCTTCGCTGCCAATCTCCTTCACAGCAACTCGGTGACATGAGACATCCAAGTCTTCTCTGTTCGTACTTCCTGTCACTGGACTGATGATGCCCCAACCAAGGAGGGTATGGATGGCATAGGGATCACTGCTTCTAATGCGAATAACCTGCTTTGGCTTTGTAGCATTTGGACAGTTCAAACCAATCAATCTTGCAGATCTTCTTGATAAGGGTAAATCTTGTTGGTTAAGTTAGGTGTGGCCATTTTGTTGCTGACTACAGTCTTGGGATCTCATTTCTTTTAGATGGTATTTCGTTCCTTGAGTATGCCTTGGGAAGTTTAATGTGGACCTCTCTATCCATTCTTTCAACAATTAGACTGCCAACTCTGCGAGTAGAAACTACTTCTGAACCATGCATGGTGTTCAACTTCATTTGAGTTTCGACTCCATTAACTTGCAATTCTTTGAGTATGCTTTTCTTAATGAAAGTTCTGTTACTAGCTGGGTCGAGCACTGCATAAATCACCTATCGTCATTGGGGGTTGTCATGCTGCTATATTCGAACTGGAACAAGCATAGAATTTGTGATGGTATTGGTGGTTTCAGTAGCATTACAGGTACTTGTACAGCTGCTAGTTGCTTTGGTTGAATGAACAGCTCTTGCCTGATCTTTACTGCTATGCTTAGGAGAAATCTTAATTTCATCATGAGGAACAGTTGGGTGGGGCATACTACAAGTTTTGCACACCTTCTGGTTTCAACATCTTGACATATGGCTGTAGCGGAAACAATCGAAACATATTCTTGCTTCTTGAACAAATGCTTTTCTTTAACAGTCTTCCTCTTGACGCTTGAACAGTTCTCTAGACTGTGATGCTGGCTATTACAGAATCGACACGAAGAAGATGGTGGCAATTGCTCTTCGGGAGGTGTGGCATTTGTCGAGAAGCTACTTGCGCTCTTCACACTTCTCCCACTGTTGTTACTGTTGGTAGTGTTGGTGAACTCATTTTTCCTTGCTTCCTTAAGGGCTTCAGGTGAGAATACTGGGTCAGTAGCCAGTGATCCTTTTGCGTTACAAATTTAACAACATCATGAAACAGAAAGTCTTTGTTCTGATTTTAACATCTTGTTGGCAAGATGGCACCATCTCACTCCCACGCTACTTGGCAACTTTAAAGTTATCCTTTTAAGAGTGTCTTCGGAGTTAAGGCCTTCCATGTACATTAGGGTCTTCATGGCTTGTTCACTAAGCACCAGAAAATCAGCAAACTGTTGGAAATGCATGACATCCCCTTCCCTTACAGGAGGCCAAGCATTCAGTTTATCCTTGTAGGCCTGTGCAAAGGGATAAGGATGGCCGAATCTTTCCTTCAATACCTTTCTAGCCTTATCATAGGAATCTGTAGAGTCAAGGGTAATGAGGCCTAAAATTGATTTCTTAGCGTCCGCAGATGTGAACTGGCCTAAATAATAGCGCCTTTGCTTTGAATCGCTGACTTGGCACTCTATTAAACTTTTGAAAGCACTGATGAATGCTGCATAATCAAAGTGGTTTCCAGAGAAAACTAAGGGCTGCTGTGCTGGGAGCAGACTCATTCTTTGTTGTTCTGCGACGAGCTTAACTCGTCTGTTCTGCTGGAAATCTCTGGCTTTAATTCATGTGATGGTGATTTACCAGCTGGTATAACTTGGCTTACAACTGGCCCAGGTTGCATCCAGAAAACAAATCAAAGCACTTGTAATAATTGTACTTAATAAAACTCCATTGTTGCCTCTGGGTTTGACAGTTTGGGTTAGAATTTTAAAAAAGGCATCTTCACTTACCTTGACTGCTTACCACAAAGTCTTTAACCTTTCCTGCTCTGTTAAGCCAAGATCGTGAGAAGTGGAACAGCTGTCATGCACTGTAATTTCTTCCCAGCAAAGACATTGTGACAGCAAGCTACCTGGCTTACATTCATTACTTTCCACATGCAACCATATGGGCAGGAATGAAATATCTCCATTTGAAAGAAGAGAATTTCAGTTAGGGTTAGCCAACCCCCTACTAATAAATTTTGACTGCAGAGAACTTCATTTAAAACTAAAGATAGAAAACGGAATTAAAATAAAAGATTGTAACTAGAGCAGCACAGGGACATCTAGATGACATTCTATATCTGAGGGTTGCTTTGAACCAAAATTCGATGAGGAATGCATTCAGAGAAGATGTGGCAGATTAGTCTTTGTGTCAAGTGTATCACGCAGAGTTGCAAATTTTAGAATGAAAATAATTAACATGATATTTGTTGCTTTGTCGAGCTTTGAAGGTTGTTTTATGTAGCTTGATGTGGCGTTTAATTGACACCCAAAACCACTATCTTTAGAAAAAAATTAATTCTCACGTGATCGCCTCCTGTGGTCCTGAATGGACGAAAAGGCTTTAAATGAAAAAAGTTTTAAATGTGTTCCTCACTCAGCCCTTCCAAAACCTCTAAGGGCCAGGACATGTTGACATGATTGCAATGTGCTTTCAAATGTTTTGGTTCCTCTTTGCGGAGCAGTTGTTGCCCACAGGCACACAATAGCTCCTCTTCTGAGCAGACTGACTTTTGTTGCAACACATCTCCCCGTTTAAACTTCACTGGGCACAAGCTACAGTGCTGCTCAATTTCCTGGCAGTGGTGGACAAGATACTGCCAAATATCCTTGAGGGGCACATCCCTCTCACAACCCAGCACTTAACTGTTATGCCTTCCATCATTATGGCAGCAATTAAGTTTAGACAGTACTCATATGTGGGTGCCTGCACTTGTGGCAGTTATGTGCCCTGTTTTCTTCCATTTGTTTGGCCCAGTGACCGCATGTCGAATGGCGACATGGGTTACATATCTGAGCATCGACCATTGGACAAGTACTGCAACATGAATAAAGATAAATTAAGAGCAACCATGAGACAACCATGACTTGAAAAGTTTATGATATGTACCAAACATCACATAAAATACCTGTGGGAAACTGGTTAGGGTTGATAAAATCGAAATAGTCTTGTGTAGACAACATGCTTAATTTTGTGATTGAAACTCTGACTTGATGAGTGCACACTTAGCAATCTGTTCTGAGCTTCTGCTTATGCTGAATGACAATGCAACAAGCCTCCTTTCCATGGAGTAATGAATAGGACATTTTAGTATAAATGAAGGTGTTGTTAGAAAAAATAGCAATCGCAACTAAAACACCACACAAGCAATCCTCAGTGAATGTCCTTGCAAAATTTTGCTAGATCGGAATACATGTTGGCCTGTTATTTTAATACTATTGCTAACTGTGAGAATTTTGTTCAAGGTCACGACAATTTCTCTTTCATTTTATTTTGTGATTGCCTTTACTTTAATGAGATATTTCTTGATAGAGTGTGTAGAAATTGGATTCTATTCATTCTTGGTTCCATTTTGTGAAGATTGAACAGTCGCATTTTACAAACACTCAACAGTTGCATTTTACAAACATTTAACAGTTGCATTTTAGGAATATTAAATGGTTGCATTTTATGATTATTCAACTGTCGTATTTTACTAACATTTAACTGTCGCATTTTATAAACATTTAACAATCAGATATATCAGAAACTACATAATCAAGAGAATTGAATAAGAATGCAGTATTTATAATTCCTCAGGCAAGAATACGTTATTCATTATTCCCAGGTTTCCAAACCAAATTATTCATTCTTTTTTCTCTACTTAAACCCAGTATATCAATCTTCATTCAGCTTCCACCCCAGCATAAGTGCAAAAACACATTTTAGCACTGTGTACAGTTTACAGTTTTGCTTGGCATTTAAATGGTTGTGATGTGGGAATTACAACTTACAAGTTACACTCAAATTATTTGAGTGTAAATTGTAACATAGCTGTCACATGCAAGTTTCTTTGATCTAGTTCTCTATTTACGTATTCATTTATTCAGTTACTTCCTTTGCCTTTTTACACCTTTGGAATTTATTCTGAACTGCACCTATCTACAATTAAGTTAAGCAACAAATAATCCCAAGAAAAAAACCAATGCAGGATAAGTAACGGTGTATACTTACATTTTTTTGGATCATTCTTGAAATAACAATTAACTTAAATTGTGCGAATGAACTTTTGATTAAGGACTTACTCTACTTTTCATGCAATAAGTCAATGATCTGTTTGTAATTGAATTTTAGGGTTACACCTGAAGATAATAGAAAGGCTGCATTATGTGAGAATTATGGCGGCCTTTAGGAGTTGCGATCATTAGCACCATATGCTAAGATGATTCCTTTGACTCAAACCCAGAACAACTGCGTCAGCTTGCTCTGACAAACTAGGTAGAACAGAAATAAGAAGGGGGAGTACATTGGACCCCAGAGGAACCTTGACAGAGCACTGGGTACAGTGAGAGCTTTATTATTTGTTTCAGGGGGAGAGAGTCTCCTGATCACTTCCTCTGCAACCTTAGTCACTAGTTTCTAGGCGTTATTATCCACTCCATGTGTCAGACTTGAAAGAAGTGGTTCATCCTCATGCTCAGTGATGACTTTGGGACTCTGCCTATCTCACCAGTCTTATTAATGTTTCCTCTTGATAAGCTAGTGCAAAAGCCTCCATTTCCCGACATTGATTAGCCAGCAAATGCAGCCTATGCATATCTGTTTCTCTTGCTAGGGTAGTGGGTGTGTTTACCAGCTTTTATCTGTCATCATTTAATAGAACATCCTCACAAAATGCAAAATCAGTATCTGAACTTCTTCCACCTGCTGATTTTGCTGTTGGGAAACAGAGCGCCCAACAGGGTGCCAAGATTCTTTGCCTCAAATTCATACTTTTCAGGGTAAAGAACAACATACCAGAAACCCTCATCAACACCCACAGTCA
>NC_142677.1:7907397-7952397 GCF_964200805.1 Pocillopora damicornis | reverse complement strand
ATGAATTCCATTTCTGAACCATTGTTCCATTTATTAATTAGTTCTTTCAATGTGTCGATGAATTCTTATCCCGTTTTTCCGAAAGGGACTAAAAATGTGTTTTTATGCCATTTGGATATTTCCTCATAGGTGTTCTTAATAGTCGACACATTAACAATTATTGATCTTCCTTCATCGTATTGGCCCCAGACAAATGAAGATGGCGTGTGAAGCGTATTGCATTCGGGCAGTGATCCCATCACCTCATCAGATAACCTTTCACACTTCAATTGATCAGACTGCAGCTCCTCCGGGAGTTGCACTGTGGACATATGTAAATTTGGTGTTGCTTGACTAGCATCTTCTCTCTCAAGGCCAGAATTAATTTCACTCTCAATATTTCTGTTTCCTTCAACAAATACCGTATCACTATTTCCACTTGGTGATATAGACTCATCTATACTTATCACTGTCGCACCGTTCCCACAGCCCTCATCGGCCAAACCCTCTTGATATTTCTACAGCCTTGACGCTTAATCACGTAAATTCTGACCGCATCCCTTCTCTTCCCAAAGCTGTTTCATGACTTCAATGTAGCCTTTCTTTCTGCCGTTTCGATTCAAAGGCGCGCCATCTGATGCAACTAGCTCTTGCACTCGTCTCTTACACTCCAGAACGTCATTATTCATTTGGTTCGTCATTTCACTTTCGGCTTTCTGGAGCGGCTAAAAGACACAGCCGCCGCCATGGCAATGATAATCAATCGATCAAGGGTAATATGTCACAACAGAAGAATGTGACATGATTTTTAATATTGACATATGTTATATGTTAATGTTTCCTTGTTGCTGTTGCACTCAGACTGTTCAGTTCTTAGGCATGAGAATCTGTCTGGCTATCAAGTAAATAAAAGAAATAGGTATGCAAAGGCATACATGTGTCTAGTGCAAGCTGGTAGCTTGCATGTACTTCGAATTTTTTGTGGAGTACAGTTTTACCTGTTTCGATCTATCCCAATCAAGGCAGACCTTTTGCAGCTTAAATGGAAAATACATGTTCCAGGAATAACTTAGATTTAAGCTTAAAAGTGACCAAATTAGTTTTGGAGTAACGAAAAATGTAATTCTCAAAAGCGTAAGGAAAGGCCGGAAAATGAAACAGAACTTCCTGACTTCAAGTGAGGCTCTGCAATATTTGACTATTTGGACTGATAAATTTTATTTATAAGTGTCCATATGTTTTTAAGGTATCATTAAATAGAAGATTTTGTCTTTAAATTATTTAACTTTCAGAATCTTTAACACAACACTGTGGCCATGAACTTATGCAAACAACAATGGGGTATATATTGCCCAGGTCTTGTAAGTCCAGGAAATTCCTTGGTTTTTTTTGCTTTTGAACAGTCTATCTTAAGACTTTTTGGAATGAAGAGATATTTCTTGCTTTTTTTTCTTGCATTTTATTAATAGCTTTTGGTCAAGGGAAAATATTATAGTGTTTGTATTCTTGTGAGTGTTAGTTTTGAAATGTGTAGTTTGTGTACTTTTCTCCTGTGTACTTTTCTCCTCTTTTCTATAAAAATAATAATACAGTATTTATAGAGCGCTAATTCCCAATGGTCCAAAAGCGCTTTACATAATAAAAATAACAAAATCCGTAACCTACAAAACTACATTGTCATTCTATAAAAATTCCCAATGGTCCAAAAGCGCTTTACATAATAAAAATAAGAACAAAATCCTAAACCTACAAAACTACAAAACTACATTGTCATCCTATAAAAACATCATCATTCTATACAACATCATAACCAATTTTAAAAAGTCACGTCTTGAGCTTAGATTTAAAAGAAGAAAGGGAATTACAAGATCTAAGTTCGAATGGAAGTGCATTCCAAACAGAAGGTGCAGCAATAGTAAAAGACCGGCCACCATAAGTTTTAAGATTAAATTTAGATGTAGAAAGTAAAAATTGATTGGAGGATCTAAGAAGTCTAACAGGTGTATAAGGCTTGATGAGATCAGTGATATAGCTGATGATATAGCTGGTGCAGCACCATGAAGCGCCTTTAATGTAATTACTGCAATTTTGAAAGTTATTCTTTGTTCAATTGGTAGCCAATGAAGTTGAATAAGCAACGGCGTAAGATGCTCATATCTACTAGTAAGGTGAATAAGCCTAGCAGCACTATTTAGGACACTCTGTAAACGTTTCAAGATACATTTAGGCTGACCGTAGAGCAGTGAGTTACAATAGTCGATCCTTACAGTAACAAAGGCATGAATTAGAGTTTTACATGTATCGTAAGAAAGAAACTTGCGAATCTTAAAAATATTGCGTAAATGAAAAAACGAAGACTTGCAAACAGCAGTAACGTGCGGCAACATTGATAGAGAGTTATTAAAAATAACTCCAATATTTTTAACAGTAGTTGAACAGTCAACAGTGTCAGAGGCAATCACCAGGTTTGTTAACGCAGGACGTGGGCGATAGGAGGATGAAAAAACTATAATTTTAGTCTTCCCACTGTTCAGCTTCAGCTTGTTATTTGTTATTTGTTCTGGCTTCTATTTAACAATTAATCCTTCATTAGTTAATGATTATTACTTAATAGGTTTGCCATTTCAATCACTTTATTTTGAGCACATGTATCAGATGTTGTATTTCATATTTCATGGCCATTAGTTGCTGCTGCTACTTTCAAATTTTCATCTGCTATCATTAAGAGCTAGACCAAATTAAGTCTTTCTTTATTTTACATTTATAACTATAAAGATAGTTAACCATATAATATGGTTTATTTCTCTCACTCAGCTCTCTTCATAATCATCTCAGTGCTAGTTAGGTATGTGTTACATTTCCCGGGTTACTTTCTTAGTTTATGTACCACTGTATTTTGTTTAGTTGGGACCACACAAATTCAGCTACAATCTTCAATTATAACCTCAACCTTCAATCAAAACTCGCCCTTTTCATCCGTATAATTCAACATGATTTCACACCAATTACTTGATTCTACTTTGTAATTTTGATTACCTACTGCATTTAATTAATCCTTATTTCTACTGTGCATTCGAATTGTCTTCTCCCTTCTACTAGTAACTTTTGGAGGACCAGAGTGTGTAACAACTTATTAGGGACCTCTGCACGAACCATGAATTGTGAACAAAGGTTTTTGTTAAAATTTTGTACCTTTCGGGATGTCTACAATAATTTTCACATTCCCAATTTTCTGTCTGCAGCGACGAAGTTTGATCTGTTGTTGCTAACCATTATCTTGGGCCATCCTCTTCTAGCAGTCATCCTGGTGAAGCGTTCATGAAACTACCTGTGTCTAGGGATGTGGCCATTTCCAGGTGGCAGCAGCGGGTTTGTAAACAAACGAAAAGGTACAGGTATCGTTTGGTTCGAGCTCGTCCACGTCCTTGCATGGTCAAGTAAGGGCCACCATAATCTGTTGCACAATTGGTAAATGGTCTGTTAGTCATCTGTAAGCGAAACTGCGGCAACGGGGCCATTTGTTGCTTGGCAGGGTGGAGTCGAAAACGCCTCTTACATTCAAAGCAGTTATGAATGCATGCCTTTACTTCTTGTCGACTGTGAATCACATGGTATCTTGCTCGCAGGTGATTGAGTGTATAGTTGACACCCATCTCGTGACTTTCCATCTCGTGATGATACTTCACAATCAGCTGTGTCACGTGATGTTTCTTTGGCAGAATAATCGGAAACTTTGTGTCAGCCGCCAGGTCATCTGATCGCCGAAGTCTTGTATTTGATCGTAATAGGCCTCCAGCCAACATCGGTGTAAGGGGGAGCAGATGACTTCTTTTGCTCAATTCCTTTCTTGCCGTTAGTGCAATAATTTCTTCGTTGAAAACCTCTCTCTGTGCTTCCTTGATGATGTCAAGTTCGGTGTCCGAGAGTTCCTTTGTCGTCAATTCTCCCTTGATGCGTTGCTCTTCAGGGACTCTACAGTTCTTGATAAATCGCATGACCCAACTCCTCACCCGAACCAGTGAGTATCCGATTTCTAACTGTCCCTGAGAAGAAGCTTGGTACCATTTGGAGAATCTTGCTGGGTTTAAACGCCAAGTTTCCTTTTCGAGAATAACGAAGGTTGAATGTTCCTGTTCTGAATTTTGAGTGTCGTTCTCTTCCTCTTGTCTGGAAAGCTGGTTCTTTAGATCTGGTCTTCTTTCAGCTCTCACTTCTGTCAAGGCTTCCTCTTTTGGATTCGCTGCTTTTGATTTAGGCCAGTCACTTTCTGGAAACGCCAAGAAGGTCGGACCTTTCCACCACATCTCGCTGTCTGCTAATTCTGAAACTGTTAGTCCCCTGGTTCTGAAGTCCGCTGGATTCTGTTTTGTGGGAACATAACGCCATTGGTTGGGGTCCGACTGTTCGTGGATTTCCCCTACGCGATGGGAAACGAATGGTTTGTAGTTACGACTCTGTCCGTGTATCCAATAGACAACGTTCATGCTATCAACCCAGAACGTTGCTGGTGACAAAGGGATCTCCAGAGCAGCACTAATCTGTTTCGTCAACGGTAGTCCAATTACTGCCCCCATGAGCTCGAGTCGTGGGATGCTCATTGCCTTTAATGGAGAAAGCCGGGTCTTCGAACCAACTAAACGTGTTGTGATAGATTTGTCTTCGTACTCGTGTCGAATGTAAACAGCTGCGGCATATGCTGCTTCGGAAGCATCCGAGAACGTGTGAAGAGAAGCTTTGACTGCTGTAGAATGACGATCCTTTAAACATCTTGGAATGCGGATTCCTTGTAGACCGATGGATTCTTCGAACCAGGACTTCCATAGCTTCTGATGATGGCCTGGGAGGGGGACATCCCAACCGGTCGCTTCTACCCAGGCCTGCTGAATGAGGATCTTGGCTCTAACAACGTACGGCGCTAGGAAACCAAGCGGGTCAAAGATGGTTGCTGTCTTCTTTAGTACTTTTCGCTTGGTGAGCTCTGTTTCTGGGGTCAGCGAATATTTAAAGGAGAATGTGTCTAGGTCTGCGGTCCACAGCACCCCCAAGGTCTTGGTTGTCGATAACTTGTTTTCTTCTAAGTCGATGGTTTGTGCTCGGTCTTCGTCTGGTATGTCCTTTAAAACTTCTGCTTGATTGGACATCCATTTTCTCAGGTGAAACCCAGCCAAGTTTCCCAGTTCCGTCAGTTGTTTTCTTGTTTCTTTTGCGATTTCGATTGTTGCCACCGAAGGCATCAGGTCGTCCATGTAGCAGTGGTTCCTAACAGCGTCTGCGGCCAAAGGGTACTGTGTCTTGTCGATTTCAGCGTGGCGTTGCCATGTGAATTGAGCACAAAACGGGCAGTAGCAGCCTCCGAAAACGAATCTGGAGAACTCGTAAACCTACGGTGGGCTCTGTATGTCAAGATTTCGCCACAGGAACCGATGGAAAGGCCTGTCTTCGGGTTTAAGAACCAGCTGATGGTACATCTGACTGACATCACCAACCAACACTTCCAGCTCTTTTCTAAATCGTACCAGGATGTCGAATATGTTGCTCTGTAACTTTGGACCTGGCAACGCTTCTGTATTCAGGCTCTTCTCATTCAGCTGTGCCGACGCATCGAACACGATGCAAACCTTGGTTGTTTCTCGATCTGGGCGTACCATTGGAAAATGCGGTAAAAACCACTCGCTTTCTGGTCTTGGTTCCGATGTGGGTACAACTCTGATGTATTCTTTCTTCAAGTAGGCATCGATTACACCCTGGTAGGCGTTGGCCAGTTGCGTGTCCTTCTGAAGTTTCTTTTCAACAAGCTGTAATCTTCTCTCGGCCATCTGTCGATTGTTTGGCAGGTTAGGTCGATCTTGTTTCCACGGTACTGAAACTTCGTACCCGATCACCGTTGTATGACAGCGACTGTTCAACCTTTTTCTGGGCTATCTTCTCCAGGGGTGTCAACTCGTTTTCTTCTTGACTCTGTGGGACGATGCCGAGTGTTTCGAGGTCCCAGAAACGCTTTAGTGTGACGTTCAAATCTTCATCCGATGCAGTAACGATGTCTGGGGTTAATTGCTGTGCACACGTACGGAACGTATGTAAGTAGCCAGTGTTGACACATGCTGTTCCTCTCGGTTGTGTCGATTTTCCGATTCTTCCGATAGCAGTCCAGCCCAAAGGACAAAGTCTAGCGGCTGGTTCGTCTTCCTGACCTCGAATTTCCTGCATGGGAAACATCAGGTGATAGTAATCCGATCCGAGCAAAACATCGATAACTCCTTTCTCTGCGAGGTGTGGGAAAGGAATGTCCTTTAAATGATTCCACTGTTGCTTCATTGTTACCCAGTCGGTAGGTTTCATTCCTCCACAAATCTTGTCACTGGTTTTCACCACGATCGTTGTATCGACTTTTCCATCAACGCTTTCTAGGCCAATTTCAAGAGTAGCAGCCATAAGTCGTACCTTCTGATCGTTTGCTACATTGATGGTGATTTCTACTTTCTCTGTACTAATTCCTAACGTCTCGATCACATCTTCATTTACGTAGGTGGTGTCGCTGCCCTCGTCAAGAAAACAGTTCACTAATAATCGCCTCTTTCCGTGTTTGAGAATCGCAGGGACTGTACGAAGTGCAATAATCCTCTCTTCGTGTCTTTCGATGGTGTTTAGAGTCGTTGTTTGTGTATCCCCCTCCGTGCTGGGTACCTTTGTTTCTTGTCGGGGTTGTGATTCGTGCAACAGAGGGTGATGTGTTTTCTTGCATCCAGCGACATCGCAGGCTTTACTTTTTGGGCACTGGTGTCCTAAATGGTCGTAATCCAGACAACGAAAGCACACTCCAAATCGTTTCGCTGCCTCCCATTTCTTTTCAAAGGACCATCCAGTAAACACTTTGCATTTCTCGAGATGGTGCGTTTCTCCACAAGCTCTGCACAATTTTCCTTTTCTCTCGATTTCGTTACTGATCTTCTTGCCATCTTGTAGACTCGCGCCGTATGATTTGTTGTTTCTCCCGTCTCGCCGCGACCACTTGCTGTCTTCATATTTCCGAGTAAAGCCATGTTTCACCTCCGACGCTTGAGTTTGCAAATCCGCTTCCACAGCCACCCATTCGTTTAGAGTTACCATTGTTTCGTTCTTTCCTTGTTCCTTGACCCAATGATAATACTCTTTAAGCAAATTCTCAGGCAGTTTTTCGACCACGATTCCATATAGGGTTCCGCCCCCTAAGTCCGCGTGAAGACTGTTATCTTTCAAAACAACGATGGTTCTTTCAAGGGCATCAGCAAATTTATCCATCGACTTTGGATCACCTTCGTTAACTGGCCTCATCTTTCTTAATTCTTCGATTTGCGCTTGAACTTTACGCCGATCCCTGCCGTATTTTCGCTGCAA
Source organism: Pocillopora damicornis (assembly GCF_964200805.1). Taxonomy (NCBI): domain Eukaryota; kingdom Metazoa; phylum Cnidaria; class Anthozoa; order Scleractinia; family Pocilloporidae; genus Pocillopora; species Pocillopora damicornis. The sequence goes on along the minus strand of NC_142677.1, from coordinate 7,945,044 downwards.
TCTTGACAATGCGGTGTCGTAAGCAGTTTGCGAATAACCCAGGCCTTTAATCGTCTCGGCGGCTTCTCCACGTAAACAACCTTCTAACCTCAGCATCTTAAACTGTGGTGCAAGTGACGTTTTGTCGACGCAAGTGGAAAAGGCGGCGAACCACTGTGGAAATTCCATTTTGTTTTCCGAAAATATTGGTATCCTGATGCGTTCCAATTGTTTGTTTGGATTGCTCGCCCCTTGCTGAGCGTTTGTGTCCTTCGATTTCCGAGGATTCCTTCTGTTTAGACGAGAATATTTTTGCTTGAGCCGCTAAATAGGAACGTGCAGTATAGTGTTGGTATTGTTATCCACTCGGTCGACCAAAGCATCTGCTTCATCGCTCGTCTTCTCTGCGTCTGCAGTTTTCTTTAGCTTTTCATACTCTATCTCCAGATCCCGCATGATCGCCAGCGCTTCTTCTTTCTTCGCTTCGATGTGCTCTAAACTTGCGGAGATTTGAGCACAATCCGGTTCTTGAACGGCCAAGTGTACCGCCAAGTCATTTAGTGCCTTTGTTATCGCCGATTTCAGTGTTCTTTTCGATTCCTTCAACGATTTAATGGCTTCCATCGTGGGCTTTGATGGCTGTGCGCCCCACCCCCAAATTCAAGGATGTCCGATTTTGTTCGATTAATATCCACTCCGACTCTGATAAACTAACTTAAATCCAGCTCGAAGGACCAAAATGTTGTTTCCGATAATTCCAATGATCGATAACTCGCGATTTCCTGTAAACATTTCGGGATCGATGTTCGATTTCACACGTACGCAAACTTGATTTTTCAGTGTGCTTCTTTATTATGTTACAAAATCATCTTATATTACATTTAATATTATTAACTCAACCGGAAGTCACGCAATGTTACGAAATAGTAACGCACTATCCTTTTCGTCTCTATAACACCCAGCCCCGTAAAAAATATCCCGGAAAGAAATATCCCAAAAAAAGATCCCTTCCCTGATCCGACTAAACTACAATTCAAATAATTTAAATCACACAGAACATTCTAAAGTACACAAATTAACAAGTTGACTTAACTTAACTTAACAAGTACAGACAGAAGAAGTATTTACACGGCGACACTTAGGACAAATTAATTTAAAAGAATGAAAATTGTCACCATCAAAAGCATTCAAAAGTCTAGTAAAATAAAACGACTTGAGTTTACTTTTAAAAGAGCTTATAGTGTCTGAATCCTTGATATTTTTAGGTAAACTGTTCCACATCAAAGTTATTCTGTTGAAGTAAAAGTCTCGAAAGGAAGACGTACAACAGGCATTTAACTTTAAATGCAGCCCTGATGAAGCACGGCGCGTGTTGCCCTTTAGTAAAGAAAAATAGTAACTTAATTAACGAGTGAAATCTATAAGCCCATGAAGGCGCTTAAAAAAGAAAACTAAGTCAAGATATTCTAACCAGTAACTTAGCGGTAATAACTGAAGCTTGATTGTAGCGGCCGTCTTTCTGTGTGAAAGGGGACACGAGAATGCAGAACTATGACTCATCAGTCCGACAAACCAAACAGCATTTATTTAATCGGACATCCATGGTTTGTGAGGAATTACAGTCTGTATAACAAGGTAACGAATCCAGAAATGGCTGAAAGAACGGTTCCAAAGACGGCTGTCAAAGACTGATGATGAACCATAGCGAAAACGAAAGGGCTTCGGTTGAAGCTACAAAACACTAGCAATGTTATCACGTTCTTCTTTCAAGCACGAGCTAACCAAGGTCCTGTATATGAGCTAAGGTACGACGGGATATGTCACGCAATACGACTGAACGACTGAGAAGACGTTACATTGATTAACAACGAGCCTTATAACATAGGTTACTATTCCTTAAGATAAAAGGAGTAGCTCTCCTTTGTATGTTTTCAACAAGGATTAAATTGCTGTTACTTGACTGAAGGGCCCATAACTGAGAACTAGAACAAAAATGAGAGTGCACTAAAGAGCAGTAAAGAGGCAAAAGCACCGTACTACCAAAAATACCAGTGCAGTCCCTTTTGAGAAAGCCAAGCATCCTATTAGCTTTAGCTACAACTAGTTATAGTTCTCACTAGAGCTGCCCCCGCCCTACAGTACCATTTTCTTTTGTTTGTTTGTTTTTTTTAGTTGGGGTTGTTGTTTACAGTTGCGTAATTGTTCTGTTATGTTGTTACGGAATTGCGGCTCAGTACTTTGGTTTTAGTAATTTTGGATCTCAAAATACTAAAAGTGTACAAAATGTAGCTTTGGGAAGTGCTTGGAATGTTTTTTTCTTTTGCTGTGTGGTTTAACTTTGGATTTGTTTGTTCTTCACGATCAAGAAGAAGCAGAATGTAGGGACTTGGGTCAGTTTTAACATTGGAATGTTATGGGTGGCATTGGAGAACAGTTTATTATTATATTTAAACCTGACATTTTGCACATAATAGACTAGTTATTAGACACAACATTTTACCTTAAGAGGGCAATTTTAGATAGAATTTATTTGAAAGGCATTGAAAAATGGGTCTGTTGAATAGAACGTTCTATTATTATAAACTGTAAAAACGATAAGTGGATGAATTATAACTGGAACCGACAATATATTTTTATAATAATTGATCTTTTTTGATTGATTAATATAATATAACTATTGTGATGTGGTATCAAAATGGAAAAAAAATAATGGAACTACATGTATGTACAATATAATTGGCTTATAAAAACTGGAAAAAAGAGAAAAGTATGAAATTTGAATGAAACTATATATACAACATATTTTTCAAAATCTACTTTAAGTGACGATTATGTTTTTAACTTTGATATTAAGTAAAGTTGTATGAATAAAATTTCAAACGGGAACAACATTGATATAAAAAATAATTAAAAATAAAGTATTTTTGTTTGAACTTTTGGAGTTATCCAAAATGTCAAGATGGTACAGTGTCCAAATTTGATGGTCACCAACATGAAACAATGTTTGCTTTTATTACTCATTTTTTGATTTTTCTGGCGTTGGTGGCTGCAGTTGGTGATTTACTATCTCGGTAATAAATTTACCGTTTTTTGACAATGTGAAGTCAACATTTTCCAGCAACAGAAGTTTTTCTGTTAGTTCATCTATGTTGTTTCGGTATTGGAAAATGTCCTCGTTTAGGTAGACGCTGAGTGTGGCATGGTTTGCCACAACGTTGAATTACTTCTCTTCCTTTTCCAGTTGAAAGGTTGTGCTCATGTCAACGTAACAGTTTTTAACGAGCATTGCTCTGTTGCAGGCTGTGCAACGAACCATAACTTTAGATTCTGTGTTTCCTGTGATTTTGCTCTTACATCCTTTGGTGTTGCACATTGCATTGATGTCAATGATGACATTTTGTATTTCTGGGCAGCAGATTTGAGGCTTGATAGCAGTTGCATCTGTATTTACGTTGGTAATATTTTGCTTCTCGGCTGGCTTTATAATGGTTTCTGTAGTGGTACTGATTTTCAACCCATAGTAGTACTTTACAGTGCAGTTGGAGATCTCAAAGAAATCCCCTTCCTTGATCAGAGAAATGTGGTGTGACCAAATCGAAATATCTATAGTTCCTGTTGAGTCTACTAATTTACCATCTCTTACTGGTCGTTTAGAGTTTTGTGGTGTTGAAGCTTCACTGCCCCATCGAATTAAGCCTGAGACTGTGACCATATCCCCTTGCCTCTTAGTTTTTAAAACATCTGCTACAGATGTAATGGGTGGTGCTGGTGGTGGTACATATTTAAATGGAATGGCCATTGTGGAGACATCCTTAACAATGCTGTTCTGGTGCATAAACACCATGCCACTCTGAACAACCCTAAGGTTGGTTATGGTGATGGGCTGTTGTGCTTTTTGTTTGTCTTTGAAAAGCTGGCTTTTCGTGGTGTCATCCATAGAACTTATCATTATTCTTATCATCTGCGTTTGGTCTACTGCTGTCTGCAGAATGACGTCGAAGTAATATGTAAATCCTTGCTGGCTTTTTCGATTTCGGTCTACTCTTTGTATATATCCAGTAAAGCCTGAAAAAAAAATGTTTATTTTATATTTTGTTAACTTATTTATGAAAATGCTAGAAACATTTTCTGTGTAAACTTTGCTTAACATCAGGTATATTATTTGCTCAAAATAATTCTTTGTTTGGATTGATTGAAGGCAGCTAGTAAATTTTGAATCTCCTTTTATAATTATTATGCAATCATTGCATCATATGTTGCATATTAGCAAATTCATGTATGTGAAGTTACGGCCTGTTTTTTTGCCTGGCCCAAGATGAAACAGTGAAAGCCAAAGGAAGTTTTTGGAGTTCAATAAATATCTTGAGAAAAAAAATGAAATATGTTGTGGTTAAAAACAATTGGCCAGGGCCACAGTTCCGGAGAGAATTCAATAAAGACAAATTTTGCCTGTGAACTATAGGTTAAAACTGGGTCATCTGTAGGGGTTTCACAATTAGGACAATTCAACTTTCCTGGTTCAGTTTGAATAGCAGAGATAAAATGTGGCCAAGAATTGTGATCCAATTGACATTTTTGTAACTCTGATCTTGTCACATAGTTAACCAAAATAGAGCTTTTGAGAGCTACAGTGTCATGGCAGGTCTTACAAAATGACTCAAAGATTCTCTGAGATGAAAATATATTCATTTCCTCTGAAGAAAGATCACCAAAGGTTCGTTCCTCGAAAATCTGACTCAAGCATGCATTAGAATCCCTTGCCAAAAATGACGGGCAATGTTGCTGTAAATATACCCAAATTGGTTTCCTTATTTCTATCAACATTCTATCATTTCCTTGTGACTCAATGTATCTTTTACATGTGTTGAAAAGGAGTTCTGTGAATTCATTTCGCACAGTCAGTGTAGACAAATAGGGTAAAAATAGATGGGATGAGACTTCTAAAAAAGTGTCCACTGCGCAGGAATACACATTAGGGACACTTAGAATAGAATTCATAAAATGTCCCCTCTTTGAGATTAATGGGTTTATTTCACAATCACCCAACTGAACTTCCTCTGTCATGTTGTTACTATTCATTGAACTACTGTATGCCATAGGATCTGCTTCTATGTTAAACATGCTCATGCTTTCATAAATTACAAAGAACCATCCTTTAGCAAAGTTTCTTTTCAGGGTGGCTAAACTACAAAATTCTTTAACACCTACACAAAGATCATCAATGTAGGTCCAGTTCCCTTGAGTAAGAACTGCACAGGTAAAATGTCCATTATAACAACGCACCATCCCCTTTAACTTATATTCACATGAGCCTACATGCATATTTTCACACAAATTTATCAAATCCATAAGTTCTGGAGAGAATTCAATAAAGATAAATTTTGCCTGTGAACTATAGGTTAAAACTGGGTCATCTGTAGGGATTTCACAATTAGGACAATTCAACTTTCCTGGTTCAGTTTGAATAGCAGAGATAAAATGTGGCCAAGAATTGTGATCCAATTGACATTTTTGTAATGCTGATCTTGTCACATAGTTAACCAAAATAGAGCTTTTGAGAGCTACAGTGTCATGGCAGGTCTTACAAAATGACTCAAAGATTCTCTGAGATGAAAATATATTCATTTCCTCTGAAGAAAGATCACCAAAGGTTCGTTCCTCGAAAATCTGACTGAAGCACGCATTACAATCTCTTGACAAAAACGAGGGGCAATGGTGTTGTAAATATACCCAAAGCGGTTCCCTTAGTTCTCTCAACAATCTGTCATTTTCTTGTGACTCAATGTATCTTGCACATGTATTGAAAAGGAGTTCTGTGAATTCATTTCGCGCAGTTAGTATTGACAAATAGAGTAAAAATAGATGGGATGATATCTCAAGGAAACTATCCAACGCACAAGAATAAGTTCCTGGGGTACTTAAAACTGAATTCATAAAGTGGCTTTTTCGTTTCCACATGACTGAACGTTTCCTTGTTCCAACTGAGGAAACATGTAACACTCACCCACGTAATGATCCAACAGCGTTTTCATACCTCTTGAACACGTCGATTGTAGTAAGTATCACTCTGAAAATAATCAAAAGTCAAATCCCTAGTTACAACCAGTAATTTCCTTTCTTTGACTACTGTTTACTTTCAATGGTGCTGCGAGTCCTTCGCGCCCAATAACAGACTTGCCTCTGACAAATCCAGAAATTGTCGAGTCTTTCGGCTTTGTGCAATAAGCTTGATTTGCGGCTGACAAATCGGAGTTAACCGAGTCTTTCGGTCAAAATGCTAAACTTACACCGTCTTCTGAGCATCGGTGAAATTATTTCTGAATTAACTTCTGTATAACACAAATGAGTCAAGACAACTTTTAAGCACAAAACAGCACTCTCCACGCTTTTCACCCGATTTTCACACTTTGATGGTCGCGTGGACTTTGACCGAAGAAACTCTAAAACTCAGAGAATAATCCAACATCAAAGCAAACGAGTTAGAAGCTCAACTTTTTCATGTATTTGATATCTGGTTATACTTTAATTATGCTGCAAGTTCTTTGCCTTAAGTTCTCACGTTAGCTGACTGAGCTGTGGACCCTCCGCCGCCTTCGATCGAGACTTCACACAACTGTTTCTCTTTTGACGGATTTTGATCACCTTTTAAACTCAAAACTACCTTTAATTGTTAGAAAGATGCTATACACACTTACCGTTACACTTGGAAACGCTTCTCGACGCTTTTCAGGGACGCTTAACTCGAAATCTCGACAAGGACTAATCTCGTGTCAAAGACGCCGATCCTAAAAGTCCTCGCGCGCGTGTCTTTTTGCTGGCCGCCCATGACCATTTGCGGGAAAAACGTTGATACCTTGCGGCCGTGCAAGCGATCAAATCGAGATTTTTTCTGGTTATGATCTACCGAAAATACCCACATTCTCTCTTCTCCAGTCTTCCTCTGTATTACGCGGGGAGTCCTAAGGTGCCTCCTCGGGTTTTTGGCCCTCTGGGGCCAAAAACCCTGCGGGGGCAATCATGACTAAGTGATCTTTCCAAAGGTGTCATTTGCAATCATAATACCTAGATCTTTTTCAGCTGTGACAACCTCCAAAATTAATACCATTTAAAATATAGCTGCGAGGAGGACTAAGGTGCTTCCTAGAAATTCTCAAATTGCTGCACTTAGTAGGCTGAAAAAACAACTCATTTTGCAAAGACCAATTTGAAAGCGTGTCTAAATCCTGCTGCAGATGCAAGTAATCAGAATGATGGTTAGTAACCTTGTAACATTTAGAGTCACATTCAAACATAGCCAGTGTTGCACTGGTAACAACATTAGGCATGTCATTAACAAATAGTAAGAACAGTATGAGTCCCAATTGTGACCCTTGTGGGACACCTGACCCTACATCGTTCCATCTAGAAGACATTCCATTTATCACCACTGTCTGACTCCTCCCAATTAGATACGAGTGAAACCGAGTTAGTAAAGGGTTTTGATTCCAAAGGTTGATAACTTGGATACCAGCTTAGCAGGACATACAGAGTCAAAAGCCTTGGCAAAGTCAAGATAGATAATATCAGTTTCAATCCCACGGTCCAGTGCACCACTGATATCATAAAAAGCTTCTAAGAGTTGCACGACATAAGACCTTCCCTTTTGAAAACTATGTAGGAATGGATATAGTAACTCCTTCACGTGTGGAACGAGACGCAAAACCATGCAACATTCTTGGACTTTAGAAATAACTGGCAGTAGAGACACAGGACGATAATTGTCTACGATATCTTTCTTGCCTTTTTTAAAAATTGGAGAAACATTTCCTCTCTTCCAATCAGATAACTGAAAGCCATGATTTTGTCTTATTTTGATAGGTAAAATATGGCACAAACAACATTTTAACAATCACATGGTTAGCATTTAACTCTTGGTTTACTGTTCATTACCAGTGACCTCATTTCCTCTCAGGGGACTATTTTCTGAGTATGTCTTTAACCAACGTTTCTCTCATTTCATTGTACCTTTGATTTATGGACCATGGGCTGAAAAGTGTTCAATTCTGACTGTAACCTGTCATATGATATTCAGTCATTTGGTTTTCTCGATCACCCATATGATTACACTGACTGAACTGGACTCCAGTCAATCCAATACATGACCATTACAAATCACAATGGCAAGATTATTTTCAAAGTCATTTCCCAAACAAATCTAGCTTCCTTATAACCTAAAAAAAACGATTAAATTCCATTTAAGCTAGGTTCAATCAAACTATAATGCCAACTTTATACTTGCTTCACTTTGGCTCTTTGATGTAATTACCTTTATTTTGTGTGGCAGATGGTTCCTGCCTCTGGATACCCACACTGCACTTTTGCATAAGATCACACAACTTTGACACCACATCTGAGCCCAGTTGAGAAGCATCTGAATCAGAATCAAAATGAAACATGAGAATAGGTGCAGCCTGCTTTTCAAAAATGAGATGATACTATGAAAAAACCAAAATGATGTGTTTTCTTTTTAAAATCCTAGCAAGGAAAAATGTTGTGATTCAAATTTATTCTTAGCCTAAATTAATTTTTTTCTATCTTTGTCTGATATCACTTATCATAATGGGAGATAAAAAATCACAATGATGTGTTTTCTTTTTAAAATCCTAGCAAGGAAAAATGTGATTCAAATTTATTCTTAGCCTAAATTAATTTTTTTCTATCTTTGTCTGATATCACTTATCATAATGGGAGATAAAAAATCACAAAACAGGAAAATATTACATCACATCAAAAATAAATTTAACTCACACCTGTAAACTTCACTTGGGCAGATACTCACCTTCAATGATTTCAGAAAGTCAACAACTACCTCTCTCTCCCACTTCCCTTGACCCCTTACTTAATTTAAGTTCTCTTTGTAGTACTTAGACTATGACAAATGAAAAGTCAAAAATTGGCTCTGCAGTTTATATTTTTTTGGTAATTAGGTATTATCAACTCTCTCCTAATGGTGACCAATTTACATTATCGACTCTGTTGATAATGTAAGTTGGCCACTGTTAGGAGCTTTAAAAAAACTGGCATCTTGAGCATTAGCCCTTTGTCATTTGGTCTGACAAAGGGCTAATCCTCAAAACATCAGCTATGAAACTCTTTACAAAGGCCAATTTTTTTAACTTACAAACTTTGTTGATAATACCAAATTACCTAAAAAAAAAAGCCAGCAGAGCCATTTTCATTTGTCATAGTCTGAGTGCTACACTGTACGTAGAGAACTTAAACTTAGCAAGGGGTCAAATTACCTTGTTATACTCTCCCACTGACACAGCACCACAGTTTATTTAGAAACTTACCCCTTTATGCTTTTTTTGAGATTCCTTAATGTTTGTTGGTTATTGTTACTAATCAATACCAGTAAGTGGGAATTTGATTTCAATTCCAATAAATAAACTAATAGTTTTAAAAGTTTGTGTTTCACCAATTCTGTATTGACATCCAGTAGCTCCACCTCCATAGGTTCCACATCCCTTTCCTCCACATCCACCTGCTCCAGTTCCACCAGTCCCATCTCCACTGACTCCACTACCACTGGCCCCTTCTCCACTACTTCCACCTCCACTACTTCTACCTCCACTAGCCCCACCTCCGCTGGCTCCATCATCACTGCTTCCATCTTCCCTTCTTCCACTACTGCAGGCTCCAGGCTTTCCACCAAAATTTTTTCGCACATACAGTACTCCATAGTACTCTAAAGAAGTGTCTGCCAGAATTTCACCAGTGGTCATTGAAATGAGCTGGACTGGAATGACTTCAGGTGTCATTTTAGGTGAAGCTACGGATAAAATGGTGATAAAGACATTTAAATACCTCCATAAAACAGTGATATATGTCTTTGTAAAAAAATCTCATGGATGATAAGGTATGTAATTGCATTTACTACCACAAAGAGAAATTACCACAACTAGTAGTTTTGAAAGACAGCCTTTCATAGCAGAATCCCATATGTTTGCATGTCTCATTTAAATAACAACTTAATTTATTTTACTGCTGCTAATGATGATTTGAAGGAAGAGAAAACTTACAACAAACTTGCCTTTCATTGGGAGCTTTTTCATATAACAGAGCTTTTGCAACTCGATTTTGTAGTTTGTGCTTAGGATGTCTCTAGGTATGGGTGTTGAATGCTATTTTTTAACTTCAGTTGCCACAAGCAACTGGAGAATTAACGTCACAATTTTAAGAAAGCCAGTAATAGTAAGCAATTACTTTCATCTACTCAACATTGCTTTAAGTAAACAATGCTTGTAGGATTTTTACCCTAAAGTAAAAAAAATTGAAAATAAAAATACCAGTAGTTAAAAAAGATAACTGAAATTATAAGTCAATGAACACCCAATATCAATGTTGTCTCTGTTAGATCTTTTTTATAAAGGGGTTAACTCCAAAACATTTTCCTGGTTGGTATACTGTTTAATGATTTTACAAACCTGGAATTTTACAAATGTAGCCAAGACTTGTCTTCTCCAGCATAATTGGTTCTAAATTACCAAAGGAAGCTTTCACATCAACATCTGATGGCAGCTCAGGTTTGAAGGTGAAAATACAGGGGCCTATCCCTGCAGATGTGGGAAACAAATTCAGTGCTAACAAATTATTATTTTAACCTTATTCAAATTTGAACTTAGACATCACAGCTAGGCAGGCAAATTAATTGTTGAAACTGAATGCAATCTTGAATTTTACCCACAAAAAACTAACAGAATTGCATCAGGAAATAGTGAAAAACACATCACAAACTATTTCACATAGTCCTCAAAAAAATATTACGAAAACCCTAACCCTAAGGCAAATCTTGAAGCACTGAGTGTTTAAGGATTGATACAGACACACTCATAATGAGAGCATAATGGCGGTCACGTTTTGCTGTAGCTCCAAGGTTCAAAGAGGTTTTCTACTTTTAGGCTTGGTTTTAACACATCTAAATGTCATCCATAATGCAGCTAAGTATCCTCTTCATCAGTACACTACCTTGATTGTACCAGAAACACTAAGTACTGCAATTGAGGGCGTTATTTGTCTTCGGACTCCTGCCGGCGACAACAACTTCAAGCCCGCGACTTCTGGCGGTTTTTGTAAACGCAAGGGTTCCTGGAGTTCATGCAGAGTTTTGTACTATGCAAACTCTGTGGCTACTACACAGATACTTTTACTTTCTGGTGATGTAGAGCTAAATCCTGGATGGCGAGGCATATCTACGGAAGGTGAAGATTATTTACTCAACTTTGCGAGTGAAATCAACCGTGGCTCAAATAATTTCAGTATAGCACAATTGAATGTTCGAAGCTTGAGGAATAAGATGGATGAAATCAAGCTATTACTTAAAGTGTGTCGTTTCGACATTTTAGCAATTACCGAAACATTTCTAGACGCGAGAATATCGAACAAGCAACTACATGTGGATAACTATAAGATTGTTAGAAGGGACAGAAATACGGGACAGGATGGAGGTGGCTGCTTGATTTACATTGCGAGCCATATTTGTTATTCAAGGCTCAAATCCCTAGAGCCCCCTGATGTTGAATTAATCTGGATCAAAATTATGCATAATTCGTCTGCGTTGATATTAGGAAATTGTTATCGACCTCCTTCTGACTTCCAGTTCTACGAACGATTTTGTGATTGTCTGGAGAAAATGTGGCTTAGGCACAGGAATGTGGTGCTTGTCGGTGATTTTAACTCGGACTATTTTCGTAGCTACAAGGGTGTTACATCATACGCCGGTAGAAGATTACAAGATATACTCCAGCAATTCAGCTATAGCGTAATGAACGATAGGAGCCAGCCAACAAGAGTTACAAGTGAGACAAAAACACTGATTGACTTGGTTAATACCAGCAAGCCGGAGATTATCAAAGGAACTATTAAAACAACTGAGTTGGGAATCTCAGATCATAAGCTGGTTCTTGCTACAATATGGTCCAAAATAAAAAGGCCGCCTCCAAAGATAGTCAGGGCCCGCACCTTCAAAAGATTTGATCAAGCTACTTTTGTGAAGGATATCGAGAGTGCCCCGTGGTCAGTATGTTCAGTGTTTAACGATCCAGACGATTGCTATTGGGCGTGGTTACGCATATTCAAAGATATCTGTCAGGTGCATGCGCCTTACAGGGAAGTTAAAATTAGGAGCGTCTCGGTACCTTGGATAACACCGCAAATACGGCACTTGATGAATAAACGTTTCAAAATGCTTAAAATGGCACAACGTCTGGGTGATCCAGACCTGTGGGCTGAGTATTCGGAGTTGCGGAATAGAGTGACACGGGAAGTGAGGCTTTCTAAGAGCAGATACTATTTGGAACTGTTCAATGAAGTGAAGGATTGTAAATCCTACTGGAGACTGGTAAAAAATGCGACAAACGGCAAATCGATTACCCCGATATTAGGGATCAGGAATGCGGATGGAAAAGTTGTCACCTCCGATCTGGACAAAGCGAACATACTTAATGAACATTTCTCAACTATAGGCGAAAAACTGGCCAACGAATTGCCGAATACCAACTCGACACAAAGTAACGTTCATGTATCTACCGTCGCGCCTTGTGTTATGAACATAAATTTATCACAGGAGGTTATTGTTAGTTCGATGGCTAAGTTGAGAGCCGATAAAGCCTCTGGGCACGACAGAGTTGCTCCAAAACTTTTAAAGTTTGCCGGTGACTCAATTATTCCATCTTTATTGTCTGTTTTTCAAATAAGCGCCACCTGCAACAGTGTACCGGCTACTTGGAAGGCTGCAAACATCTCAGCTCTCTACAAAAGTGACGATGAAACCGTTAAGCAAAATTACAGGCCTATCTCGCTATTAAGTGTACCAGGAAAACTGATGGAGTCTATGGTGGCGTCAACTATTACCACGCATGTCACTGAACAAGGACTTGGGAACCCTCACCAGTGGGCGTATAAAAAAGGTCATTCCACCGAGTTGTTGTTAGTGAAAATAACGGATGACTGGAGACAAGCGATCGACAAGAAACATGTTGTAGGCGTGGTTTTTGTAGACTTTCGTAAGGCGTTTGACGCAATTCCCCACTCCATTCTGCTCCGAAAACTTCAAAGTCTTGGTGTAGCTGGGGACTTGTGGTGTTGGATAAGAGATTACCTCTCTGGAAGAACGCAAGTAACGACGATTAATGGGTGTCAATCTCAAGCTATGCCAGTTACTTTTGGTGTACCTCAAGGGTCGGTGCTGGGCCCTACCCTGTTTTCCATCTTCTGTAATGATCTGCCCAATATTACTGAGGGAATAGATGGTGACCCACAGCTTCACATGTACGCAGACGATACCACCGTCTATGTCTCAGCTCCGACCTATGATCTGGTGGCCTCCAAGTTGAATGAAGTACTAGCAAGGCTATATACATGGTGTTGCGAGAACTGTCTCACTCCACATCCCACCAAGACGGAATGTATATTGCTTGGTGGACGCGGAAAATTTACTGGGCCAAAACAAGCTATTAAGATGGGTGATTATGTTGTCGGGGAGGTTGTTTCTGCAAGATGCCTAGGTGTTCAGATAGATAATGCTCTTAAATGGGATCATCATGTACCGGAATTAGCTAAGTCATATACGCAGAAGTTGAATTTACTTAAATCCTTGTATTTCCTTCCTATACAGGCAAGAATTGATTTCTATTTTAAGGTTATTCTGCCGTCTGTGACATATGGTATGTTAGTTTGGGGCTCTTGTGGTCGAGTATTTTTCTCAAGCTTAGAATCTATACATGTTAGAGCGGCGAAAATAATATTTAACTTGGATTGGTGTACTCCAATCAAGGAGGTTCTTGCCACAGTAAAATGGAATACCTTAGAGATTATGTATGAGAAACGATTACTAATCTTAGCGCATCAGGCTTATTATAATCTTTTGCCACGTCCTATGAGCCGTCACTTTGAAAAGTATGTAAGTAGCTACGACTTCAGGAGGAAAATGACATTTGAGTTACCTAGACCTAAGACCGATATGGTCAAGAAATCATGCTCATACAAGTCAATTACTCGGTGGAACGCTCTGGAAAATCAAATGAGATCAATTCAAGACATTGACGCTTTTAAAAAGTCACTCAAGTGTATTTTTAAGCCACGTATGTTATAATGATGTACTATGTAGAATTTTTATTGTTGAAAATATGTAGAAATCTTACATTAGTCTTCTTATAATTAGTTAGGAATTTAGTTTTATTGGATTTAGTTAGGAATTTAGTTTTATTGTCCGTACACGACCACATCAGCTTTTGCTGAATTTTTTATCGTGTTTAAATAAATGCTGTTGTTGTTGTTGTTGTTGTTGTTGACAATGTTAAACTTCCTTTTTTGTTGGTGTTTAGATACAATGCATGTTTCTACAATAAAATATTTAATTTGGAGATCAATGCTATGACACAATTAATTAAAGAAGGGCACCATTCTATTGACATATACTGTATAAGGTAATTCTATACCTGCAAAGGACTCTCTCTTGGATTTATGGAAACTTCATATTGCTTTAACCACTGTTTTATGCTCTCAAAATCCCCCAAATTTTGAGGTGGAAAGTCAATATCAGCTAAAAAGTTCAAAGCAAGCAGATATGCTCATTACTACCACAGGATTTTTTTACTCTCATTGCAAAATAAAGCAAGCTGAAACTTGTACAGGTGACAAAAAGGAAATGAGAGCCCCCAAAAATTAATGTATCCAAATTTAAACCTTCTCCAGATTTTTTTATTTCCAGAGGTTAGCATCTCTGCTAATGTGGAGTTTGAATCTCTGCTTATGTGAAGAAGTTATTCGAGTTTATAATCAAGCATAATACATTGAAAAGTGAATGTTCATGGAAGGGCTGAATAAGCATTGAATCCTATTTCCTTCAACATAAGTTTACACTGATGTGATCAGTTACTTCTTTAAACTTACCGAGAGAAACTGATCCACTGTTAATTTCATTCAGGATGAATGAAATTATCTCTTCAGTGATCTGTATCCAGAAATCAAAAGGTAAGTTTAATGTGGTTTCTCTGATGCAAAGGACATCTTCTTGTGATTTTCATCTACTCATTGTTAATCCAACTATCCTGCTGCATTAAGACTAAATCTACCTGGCCCACCAGTAATGGTAGTAGCAGGGTCCCACAAAACATACTTTATGACATTTATGACCAATGACAAGAAAATAGGAAATAAAGTGAAATGACATCATAAACAGTGAGCGGTGAGGAAACAACACAGTGGCAAGCTTAATTAAAATTTTAATCTTGCAAGATTTGAGTGAGGAGGATCACAAAAAGTGGCATAAACCACTAAAATGCTTAAAATGGTAGGGGGTAAACTGCCACACAATTCAAGTAAGAGCTTTATCACCAGGAACTGACTTCCACAAACTTTGGGGAAAGAGGTTTTTATCTTCTGTCTAACATAAGAATAGTCTTCCTAATAGACTAAATAAAAATCAATCAGTCCTTGTTCTACTTAACAAATATGCACGCATTCACTCCTATGTGACTTATTCTTTTCCTGCTCGACTCTTTCATGACATGCATAACCCAGTATTCCATTTTTTAGAGAAAGCCAAACTTAACTCACTTTCATTTCACACGGTACATACACAGAGAACAACTCAATTTTTCACAGATGTGGAGATGAATGTGCCATCAAAACATGCACCATGCACACTCTACCAGAAGTTCATTGTTAAAACCTTCTTTCAACAAAGTCTTTTCTTAATTTTTATTAGCAGACAATCCCAAATTCAAACCACATATAATCATTTATTTTCCCAATTTGAACATTCCAGCATTACTTTTTCCTGAAAATTCTTCCACTCTCAATAAACTTGCATGTCTTTGATTTGTTTATTAGGTCCTCAACCTAACAAATTCTCAGCTTCCCCCAAAGCCCTAAAGCTATTTATTACAACCCATTAAACAGTTTCTACCATTGATGTTTTTGTGACCACAAAACAACTGTTTGTCAATCAATCACTGCATGCTTCTGCAGAGTTTTCATTTAGAGTTGTGTTAGCAAGAAAATCACACAAAATAATTTGTATTCCATACAAAGTCATAGAAATTAGCTTCAACAATCAAAATTAGGATTACCTTCACATGATTTAAACTCCACTACATTCATTGTTTATTCTACATGTAAAGTGTGGTTGACTGTTGTACAATAGTTTGTTTGAGCTCAATGAGCAGCATATTTCTTGCATCTTAAATCTACCACAGCTAAAAATTACAGCTGTTCATTATTCTTCAGTTGAAATACTACAAACATGAGTGGAATAAATTGAGCTTTAACTTATCTTTTTTTGTACATGATTACCTGATTGTCAGAATCCCCTACAGTCACAGGTGTATTCTGTTGAGCCCTTTGACTCCCTTTAGCTGTCAATGTCTCAGTTGAAGCCTGGTCAGATGGCCTCTGGATCTCTATATCTTTACGACAGACTTGTAAACTTTCCAAGAGAGATGCAAGAGTGGAAGGATTTGTCTGCTCTAGTAAATTACCTACACAGACACCAAAGAATTGTATCAATTTATCCAACAATATCAACTTTTTTCCTCAAAGAACTGAATTTTCTTGAGTAAACATATTACATTAATGTTTAACCTTTAACTTCCTGGTCTCAATGATCTTCTATTGAGCTACAAATGTACTTTGTATGCATTTATGTCTTTGTGACAACTCAAATAGATTATCTACATTCACTGCTGTTATCAACAGTGTTTCTCCGTTTATACCTGACATACTTTTCAGTATTATGGTCTTCATCAATTACACTTATGAGATAATAAGAAGACTGACATTTTCAAGGAGCATGCAACACCTTGTTGAGTACATTGTCTCCTATGAGTTACCTAGTAAATATTTTGATCACATACCAGCTAACACCTGCCAAAAAATTTCTCAAGTATTGCTGAAGTAATAGAACCATCAATTTACATGTTAGGGAATTATTGGCATTCATTGAATAGAGAGAGTTTTACTAATGAAGGTTACAAGGGAATCAATGAAAAAAATGTGCAGTGTCACATAATATTTCTATCTCTTCATGCACTCAGCAAACCTAAGAAAGTTTGATCGCTAGACTTCAGAATGTTTGTGAACTGCTGTGGGTAAGACACTTAATAAGCAAGAGGCATGATAAGGGAGAGTTGGTTGACACTAAAATACTGGGATCATTATCAACCTGTTGGAGGGATTTGTTGAGGTGCTAGTGCCAATGTCATTGGAACCATTTTTGTTATCTGACTTGTGTTAGGACCCACTGGTGGAAGTGTAATATGTGCTTCTGACTGCTCTGAGTCTGTGGAGAAGGCACCCGAGTCTTGCATTTGCTCTCCCTAAAAAAAAAAATGGAAAATTCATATGGATTACTGGATTACAGATACTGGATTACATTTCCTTCTATCCTAATCTGCTTCGATGAATTCCTTGGTCTGACAAACAGATCAGCTCAGGAACTTGCTATCAATGTGAATGCTTATTTTTTGTTGAAATATTCTCATAAACTGCTTTAAAATATTCTTATAAACAATGATCCCTTTTCTCTTGGTGAGACTACTGCACTGACTTCGTTTAACCTGTCCTAAGTAACAATTAGTGTAATTTACCATACTTGTATCTGAACAAAAACAAGCTAATATAAGGTGGCTATGAACCATATGCACAGATTTATGTAAAACTTTACAAGAACATATGAAATGTGGCAATTGTGAAGAACAGCCCCCTTCCATCAACCATCAGCTAACAAATAACAGGCCACTGCCAATTAAGACCAACAGGTTTAACAATGAGGGCTATTTGAACAAAACTTTGAATATACTTTACCAATATGTATCTTATTCTTGAAAAAAAGAGCGTGCTAAATCATACCACAATTCTTTGCAAACCTGTTTTTGGTATGTCACATCCCAAAATGTAGACATGCATATTCCTTTAAATTCTCTGACACAATCTCAACCAACATAGGGAATTAAATACAGAGCAAAGTAACACACAGAAGCACATAAAACTTTGCAACTTGTTGTAATGTCTGAGTAACACAAACCTCACTAAAGATATACAACACACTGTCACCCTTTATAATTCTGTGTATATCTTTTCCACTCCAGATACAGCGCTTTTCACCGAAGTCAAGTTTCACTTTCTCAGCTGACTTAGCACAATAAAATCTGCAAACCAAAGTAAGCTTTAGTAAAAACCTACTGACAACTAAGGATTCTCCAGTAGATCAATGTCCCATGACCAAATTGTTGTCAACTGAAGATCCTTCTTTGACCTGTAAGTACTAAAATATAACATCCCACTGACTGCTCTTACACCATTTCAAATTTTAAAATTTACCAATTTGTTTTTACCCACTCTTTCTTACCTGCCAAGTAGAGAGGGTAATCAAGGCTGGAGAATATACACATTAATAAATTCTTTAATGACAAGTTTGACAGAACAAATAAATGAAATCAGAAAATAGAATCTTTCTCACAAAGTGTTTTTGGTATTCAAAGTGTCCTCTTTGTTTTCTCCAAACCAGAGGCCTTCAACAATTTAAAATATGGGACTTCCCCTGTGTATCACCATTTTACAGAAGATATTTTAGCTTTCTATGGGTATATAGGCAAATATATTAGAGATTTTTGACCAACCAGGGAGTATGCATTGTGTCTAAGTTGTTATGGAACTCTTTTACAGTACAATTACCAGTTTCAAACAACTGCTCATTAAAATACACTTCCTACATGACAATGGTTAGACTATCCAAAAAATTTGTCACCTCAACTTATTTCAACTTTTCAAATAAAATTGAGTTTTACCATGCAAAATTGGCAGAAAGGCTGCAACAAAGCTGCTCAAAAAGGTCATGCAGACACTGTTTTAGTGTTATATTGCCACAATGTTATTGCAGTTGCATTTGATAAAAAACAAATTGTAAACACACCAGTAAACAAAACCTTTAAAGGTGACAAAAACAATCCAAATATCGCTGGCACAACAATGAAAACTTACTTGTTTAAATTAGCTTGAATTCAAGAATATTATCTTACTCAAAGCAAGTTTGGCAAATTCAGGCAAAAAAAGAACCCAAGATTTTGAATTTTTTTTGGAAATATTGACAACATTATTTTACAAGCATGATCCAACATCTTATTTTCCACTTATTATCTCAAGCATAAAATGTTGATAAATGGGATATTTGCCACTTCAGCTAGAAAAAAATAGGTCCTGGATTGGTGGAGTATGTTCTTGATTTATTTTTTGGAACTACATTACTTTGCTCTCATAGATAGCCTGCTGATTTTCTGTCTTTCCATGATTTTCCAGGAGCCAAATCTAAATTCCATGACATTCTATGCCTGGCAAATGAAATTATAAAATCCCATGTCTTTCCAGGACCCTTATGAACCCTGTTTTAGGATTTGGAGTGATTCCCCACCTCTCCATCTTTTAGGATCTGGAGAAATTCTCCTTCATGTTGTCTTTTAGCACTTGAGGTGATTTTCTTCCATTTTGCCATGCCTCTCTACAGCCTTTTAGGGTCACCCTCAGAAGATGGAAAGTGCACAACTCTTAATTTAGCTCTCTAGAGCTTTGTTACGTTATAATGGTTATCTACCAGTGCAGGTTATGAATAACTGAGACACTTTTAACCTCTATATGTCTCATAATTTATTATCACTACACCTTGTAGAGATTTACCTGGTAAATCCACAAAACAGGTACATGAAAGTGTCAAATGTTGTGATCTACACAAGCTTCTAATATTGAGGTCCTTTTACACTCATGACTTCAAAAAATTACCTTTCAGTGCCAGCAAGAATTGGGAAAGTCTCCTTCAGAATCTCTTTCATATCTTCTTCTGTTTTACTTAAGGTAAATGAGATTTCTTTACGCCGCATTTTATCTTTATTTATCTTTGCCAAAGTTATTGTAGTTGGCATAGGTACTTCATTTGATCCAGGCTTTCGATTGACGTCCTCTCCTGTTATAACCACTGCCCACTTTTTAATTGGATCATCAGCAGCTTTCCTCTTCCTTTTGTTAGGAGGATGTTCATCCTGGTTGGTGTCCATATCCTTTTAAAAAACAAAATTCAATTTAAAAAAAAAAACTGTAACCTGGAGCATGTCTCAACCCAAACAATCCAGTCTGTCAAATCACATAAATCTGTATTCACAATTCTGGACCAAAGATTTCTTGTGATAATTAGTGAACCCTCCTGGCAAAGCGAGTCAGATTGCTATCCTGTGAGTTGGTATGAATAAAATATTTAATTTATTTTTCCCTAGGAAGATATCATATAGAATCACCCAGAGACTTCAGTGTTTTCTCAATGAAAAAGTAATTTAAAATCACTGGAGGCCATAAAGAGAAAAAGGCTGTTACAGCTTACAGAAGGGTCAGTAATTACAATAGCTTCCCTATGTACCAACATTCTCTGAATACACCTTAGATTTCAACATTTCTTGTTTCTCTCCTGATCTCTTCCAGTCTCTCCTCGGCTATGGGAAGATAGCTCGCCATGTTTATGTATTCGAACTCGCAGTCTTGCGGGTTACCTTCTGTAGGAAGATACGCCCTGGACAGTGTGTCAGCAAGATGCATGTTCTTTCCATGGTCATAAGTTACTTCAGAGGTGTATTTCTGGAGTCGCATCATCATTCCTTGAAGTCGTCTTGGGGCTACTGCGAGTGGTTTTGACAATATGGACTCCAATGGCTTGTGGTCGCTGGACACCCTTACGTGGCGACCAAATGTGTACTGGTTGAACTTCTCTAACGCGAACACGATCGTGAGCATCTCCTTCTCGATTTGAGCGTACCTCTGTTCTGTATCACTGAGGGAGCGACTTGCGTAAGCGACTGGCCTACCATCTTGTAGGAGAGCAGCACAGAGGCCCTCCTGACTTGCATCACATTGAATACTTAAGGGTCGGTCAGGCTGATAATAGCTTAGAACCGGAGCTTGCGATACTAATCTCTTAACTTCATTGAAGGCCTTGTCTTGCTCTTCGCTCCATGTCCACTTTGTATCTTTCCTAGTTAACCTTCTGAGAGGCTCCGTAATGTCAGCCAGTTGTGGTAGAAATTTGGAGAGATAATTAACGAATCCATTCAGTCTTTGGACTCCCTCCATGTCTGTTGGGGGTGTCATTTCTTGTACCTTATTACATGAAATTTTCGTGACATGTTAATTTCGCGATTTGGAGAGTCGCATATTTCGCGACACCTTATTTTCGCGATTTTGCGAAAATGTTGCATTTTGACTCACTTTAATTTCGCGTTTTTGAGTGAGACAATTTATTTCTTTGTCAATGTTATTTTACATGTCCTTGAAAATTTGATCAAACAACTTAATAAACAGAAACGCAGCAGATTATGTAAACAGTAACAAGAAAGATGATCTAACAGCGTCTAGAAGGCACAGTATGTACCTGCCCATGCTTGAATGCAAGTCACGTTATTACTGGTCAATTGACCTTAATATCCATTACATTAAATATTCCTTTCTGCTAACTCCGAGGAAAAAAATGTTGCCGTTTAGTTGCACGACTGATGCTGTTTAATCATTTGCGTAAATGTCTTGATACGGATCAACAGGGGGTAGCACTTCTTTTCCATTTAAAACATCCTTTATTCTGGCTTTTTCCCATCCTTTCAAAACATAAACCTTTCCTTCAGTGCTGGTGAAAAAGTTATACAACTCTACCAACCAAGTGGCATGGATTGGTTTAAGGACCGATAGTTTGAGATCAACATCGACATCTTCAAAATTGATTCCACTATCCACTTGTTTCTGGACTTCTGCGGAATACCACGTCGCGAACTTGTTCTTGCAAAACTTTTTGGCCTGTCCATTGACCGTTAGATCCAAGGGTTGAAAAAAATGTGTCATGTTAGCTGGGACAGAAATGACTTCTATATTCAGCGAGGAGAGCTTCGAGCAAACCTTCTGCGTTTTCTGACCTCTGAAGACATCCCAGATAAGAAGCGCTTTTTGAGATCGTGGAAGGCCAAGTTCCTTGCGTTTCTTTACCACGTAGGGATTGATTACAGAATCAATAAGGCTTATTGTTTCTGCCTCGTTTGAATAGTGCTTTGGGTTTTGGCTGACACAAAAGCTCTTGGGAAAACTAACGTTCCGAGGAAGGCTAGCCTTAGTTTTACCCTGGTATATAATTTGCAACGGGAGAAATTCGCTAGACAAAGAAATCACAAATGTTAGAGTGATGTTACGCTTATCTGTCAAACCCTTGATTGGTACAGACTGAGAGTTTGTTGCTGCCATGGTCATTCGACCCACTGATACGTAAGAACTCGGTGTTTGATCAGCATCAAGAATAAGTTCTGGTGGAATATTGTGTTGCTTGATGCAATTGTCAATGTCCGACAGGTAAGTGAGCTTGCATTCATCGTAAACTCCTCTTGGAACTGGTGGCTTGTTATTTTCGCGACATTTAATTTTCGCGATTTTTTTCAAATCGCGAAATTCGCGAAATTAACATGCCGCGAAAATTTCATGTAATAAGGTACTGCGCGTGCTTTGTCGGGATCAATCTTGAGGCCATTGTTTGTGAAGAGGTGACCCATGAACGCTACTTCTTGTCGTCTTAATTTGAGCTTGTCTTTGTTTAGTGCCATCCACCTCTCTCGGCATCTCTACAGTAGTGCTTTTAGACGTCTGTCATGGTCCTCAGTCGCTTCCTTCAGGTCTTTACCTACACCATATATCAAGATGTCATCAGTAATGTCAAGTATTCCCTTGAGTCCTTCCAAGGCTTGGTTCTCTCGTTTCTGAAATATTTCAGAGGATACAGACAGACCAAAGGGGAGTCGTAGCCACCGATACCTTCCGTAAGGTGTTTAGAATGTTGTGAGAAGACTGGACTCTTCGTTGATGACACAGTGCCAGTAGCCTGCTTTAAGATCTACTGTTGAAAATACTTTGGCTTGTGCTAGTTCGGGTAGCATATCATCCAAGATTGGTAGCTGGTAGGTCTCTCTTTTCAGCACTGCATTAAGGTGCTTCAGGTCAATGCATATTCGTAGGCAGTGACTCTACTTCTCACTCAAAGATATCTGCGTATTCCTGAACAATCTTCTCAGTAGAAGTTAACTGGTGGACTTCCGGTTGAGATGGCCTGGTCGGAGAAGCTGTTATGAAATTCGAGTTGTTTATCTTGATTAAATTCATTTGTTGGGCCGCACGTGCTCCGATAAGCGGGGTGAATGTTTCATGAACGAAGACGAATTCAATTGAATACCTCTTGTGGTTCTTGAGATTACGCACGATCACACGTGTCGAGCCGACTGGAGTGATGTTTGTTCCATTCCACTGTGGTGTCTTTGACGTATTGACTGTACAACTCCGTTTTGTAACAACAACGTAATCTTTATTGCGTTTTATATCGTCTTACCACATGCTCTTTCTGCTACTATATCCCATAATAATAATGAACATACGGGACACTACATCTCCCCCTAAGTTATTAAAAAAAACAACCAAGTAATAAAGTACTCGAAAAGAAAGTTCAGAGTCTCTTATTTTCTTCTGAATAATTTTAAACTAGGCGCGTACATAATCTTGCATCCAGGAGGGCGCTCGCTTGGCACGCACAGGGCGCGAAGCAACTGAAGGTAAGGGGCTAGATACGGCTTCAGATGTATCTGTAGCTGATTGACTAGAACTGAGATTTGGCTCATCCTGTCGGGGTTGCGCTGGTTGCTCGGCTAGGCATGGCTGTGGATCTATTTCTGCTTTTTTAACAGTCCCAGGATCCATAAACTTTTTCGTATGAGCAATGTTGCGCATCTTATTGTTCCCGTTTGTGTCTTGTAAAATGACGGCATTTCCATCTTTACGAGTGACAATGTAAGGTTCTGGCTCATAGTTTGGTGAGAGCTTGTTTTCACGTGTCTGCTTTAACAGTACCTTGTCACCCTCCTCAATATTGCTGTGTTTGGCTCCTCGTGTTCTGTCTGCATACTCTTTCTGGCTGAGTTTTGCACGAGTGTCTCTCTCTCTCAACAACTGTTGCCAATATGCTTCAGTTGCACGGTCTTTGGAGAATTCGACTCGTGGAAGTTTGTCACGCAGTTTCCTCCCCATCAGTAGTTCTGCAGGTGATAATCCAGTAACAGTGTGTGGGGTAACTCTATATTGGAAGAGGAAGTTCTCAAGAGCCTTTTTCCAATCCTTTCCTTCGACGCGTGCAATTCGCACTATCTTTAAAATTGTTTCATTTGCGCGTTCTACCTCTCCGTTGCTCTGTGGCCAATAGGGTATGCCCTTCTTGTGGTCTATTCCCAGGTATTCTAGGAAGCCCTCGAATTCCTTTGACGCAAATGGTGGTCCGTTGTCACTGCGCAGAGTTTCTGGTAGTCCATGTGTTCTGAAAATAGCTTCCATGCTTTTTATCACATGTCGGGCATCTGTCTTCTTTAGGAGAATAGCCTCCAGCCAACGAGAATAATAGTCGACAGCAACTAAAAGGTGTTCACCGTTTGAGATTTCAAGAAGGTCCACTGAGATCTCCTGCCAGGGTCCATCAGGTAGACTGCTTGACCTCACAGGCTCTGGTTTTGATCTTGGTCCCACAAGTTGACAGGGGTGGCATGAACGTATGGCATCCTCCACCTGTTTGTCCATTTGTGGCCACCACACTTTTTCCCGCAACCTGGCTTTAGTACGGACCATGCCCTGATGACCTTCGTGTGCCAACATGATGGTTTGTTTCCACAGGCTCTGAGGCATTACAATGCGAGTCCCTCTCATCACTACTTGTCCTACTACCCACAGTTCTTCCTTAACTGCTTTGTAGGTGGTGCCTGACAATTGGGTCCAGTCACCAGTGATCACAGCTTTGTGCACTATCCGTAAAGTTGGATCATTTGCTGTGGCAGTCTCAACTTGCTTCGGCAACAAAGCGGCTGGTATTGCTGCACTTGCCACGCTGTATGCAAAATCTTCCGTCTTTCTGGTGTCGTCATCTTGAGTTGAGCCAATAGGCAGGCGGCTGAGGACGTCTGCCGGATTATCTTTGCCTGGTATGTGCGTCAGCGTGTATTGAAATTGCTGCAAGTATAGGAGCCACCTTTCTATCCGGGCGGATGGAGGCTTCGACTTTGTACCGAGTACTGTGACTAGCGGCTTATGGTCAGTGCGGACTTCGAATTTAATTCCATACAGGTACAGGTAAAACTTCTCGCAAGCCCATCTGACAGCTAGAGCTTCTCTTTCGAACTGGGAGTACCTTGTTTCAACGTTGCTAAGCTTTCGGCTAGCGTAATATATTGGCCTGTAGGTCCCGTCTCGTTGTTTTTGCTCCAGAACTGCTCCAACTCCAACAGGAGAAGCATCAGTTGTGAACCGTGTTGTGGCACCTTGCCTGTGGTAGGCCATCACTGGTGCTCTGGTTAGCAGGCCCTTGATTTCTTGAAAGGCTTTTTTTTCTTTTGGACCCCAGTGCCACTTAACATCTTTGCCGGTTAGGTCCCACAATGGACTTGATATGGTTGCAAAGTTTGGGATGAACTTCGCACAAAACTGAACTGAACCGAGAAAGCTTCTTACTTCGGACTGGTTTTGGGGCGTTGGTGCTTTAACGATAGCTTCCACTCGTTCACTGGAGACTTTTAATCCCTCGCCAGAGAGTACATCACCCATGTAAACCATGCTGCTAACACCAATTTCACATTTGTCATAATTCAAGGTGAGGTTTGATTCTTCCAGTTTACGCATGACCCTGTCTAAATTCTCATCATGTTCTTTGTCGTCTGCCCCTACGACTCGCAGGTCATCATGGAGATTGTAGGCACCCGGGCAGCATTTAATTACTTGCCACACGATCTGCTGGAATTTTTCTGTGGCCATGTTCACGCCAAAAAGCAGGCGTTTGTACCTGTATAAACCATCAGGCGCAGCAAATGTTGTGATATCCCGAGAGTCTGGATGTAGCTCAATTTGGTGGAAGGCCATATTTAGATCTAGCTTTGAGAAAACTTTGGCATAGGAGACTTCTTGGAGTGTCTCTTCAACTGTTGGTACTGGGTGCTTCTCCCGTACGATGGCCTGATTTGCTTGCCTCATATCAAGACATATCCTGATGTCACCATTAGGCTTCTCCACCACAACCAAGGGGTTCACCCAGCTGGTTGGTCCCTCCACCTTTTCAATGACATCAAGTTTGAGTAGTTCCTCTAGCTTTTCGGTGACCTTAGCTCTTCTACTAAAAGGGATTCTGCGTAGTGGCTGAGCGACTGGTTGAACACTCTCATCAATGTGGAGTTTTAGCTGATATCCTTTGAGCTTGCCGAGGCCTTGAAATACTTTTGGAAATTTGGACTTCAGAAGGGCTTTTCGGTCAAGACTGTTTGTGAGGCTTTCCATGCTATCAGATTTGACATCACAGCTATTAATGGACACGCCTACCCTTAACACGCCCAGCAATTCGGAGGCCTCGCGACCAAGTAGCGTCGCTGCCTTACCGCACATTACATAAAATTCAGTATACAGGGATTTGTGGGTCTGTGGTACTTGTACGTTAAAAAAGTATTTCCCTTTAAGCTGGAGAGGCTGTACAGAAGCATAAGCATAAACTCTCTTGTTGCAGTCCAACAATCTAGCCTTGCCCCCCGATACAAAATTAAACATTTCCTCTGACATTAAATTACAGCTAGCACCAGAGTCTATAACAATGTTTACAAGCTTATCTTCAATCATGAGTTCCATGGTGTTCTCTCCATCCGTGCTCCCGGTGCTGAACACGTAGAAGTCATCACTGTTTACGCGCTCGTCTGCACTCGCGTCTTCGCACACGTTGTGTACATCACGTTGCTCCTTTGAATTTCCTCCTCTTCGTCCACGGCTAGGTTTTGTTCGTGGGTTTCCGCGACCACGACTTGAACTTTGGCTGGGGTCTCGTCCTTTATTCTGCTTGGAGTGGCAGCACACTTCAAAATGACCGATGTGCCCGCACTTTCCGCATTTGTGGTCACGTGAGCGACGGCATTCTTTCGCGAAATGACCCACTTTATCGCACCGCCAACATTTTCCCCCTTGTTTTGGATCACGGGACAAGCTGTTTACGTGGCTTTCGGGAATGAGGATAAGCGCTTCTTTGTCATGATACTGGCTAACGATTTCCATGAGTTTGCTGAGAGGCAGTGTTTCCTCATGGTACAATTTTGACTTGAGATTTTTGTCCTTCAGAAAAGAAATGGCGCGATCTCTCACCTGGTTGTCCCTTTCGCCCTCGTAGTCACAATGTTCTGCTAGTTTCTGCAGGCGAGTAATAAAATTGTTGACGGTTTCACCAGGTAATGGAGTAGCCGCTAAAAATATTTGTCTGGCCATTGGGGCGTTCTTTTTGAGCTTGAAGTGTTCTGAAAGGCAGTCCATAGCTTTTTTGTAATCTTTCGCTTCGCCTCGTGTTGTAGCAGGAATGGAATTATTGAAAACATCTCGGACTTTGGGGCCGGCTAGGTGAAGTAGTAGTGCTCTTTTTTGTGTGGGGTCGCTGATTCCAGAGGCAGTAACATAAAGCTCGAATTCTTCTTTCCAAGTTAACCATCTTTGGGCGAGTGTAGCTGGTTCGCCGACGGCGTCGAACGCAGGTAATCCAGGTAATCCGCTTAAGCATACGGCCATCTGTGCGAGTTTTGTCCACTGTTTGAACTCGTTTCCACTTCAGCAGCCGTACGGCAAGTTGAATATCGTTTATCCTCGTCGCCAAATGTGGTGTCTTTGACGTATTGACTGTACAACTCCGTTTTGTAACAACAACGTAATCTTTATTGTGTTTTATATCGTCTTACCACATGCTCTTTCCGCTACTATATCCCATAATAATAATGAACATACGGGACACTACATCCACATGCGCAGTGACTTCTTTGACGGTTTAATTGCACAGTCCCTGACATATTTGAGTGGTAAAATGTTCACTGACGCTCCACAGTCGACTTGAAATGATAGTGAGCTGCCGTTTATTATCATCTCTGCATAAATTTTCTTTGGGTATTCGTTGTCTGAAACTTGAGATATGTATTCTTCTTTGAGGCAGATGCTAGTGATGAATTCCACATCGCTGTTGGTATCTGTTTCGTCTTTCACGATGTGGTTTATTCTTCGATCCTTTTTACAGACACTTGTGAAATGATTCCTGCCATTGCATTTCTGGCACTGCTTTCCCCACGCGGGACATTTCTTCTTATTCATCTCATGTTTGTTTCCACAGAAGTGACACGTTTTCGTGACGCGTGTTGTATTATCTCGAGATTGCTCATTCCGATCATTCCTCCGTTTCCAATCACGCCGCCAAGACCTTCCTTTGTCACGTGTCGGATCTTCAACTTTATTTACCGCTTCTAAATTACTACCAGAGGCAATTTCTTTCATCTGTGAGCTTGTGGCTTCATTACTGCGGCAAATGTCGATGCATTTCTCGAATGTTAGCTTGTGTTCCTGAAGCAACTTTTGCCTCGTGTGTTTACTTTGTACGCCAAACACAATCCTATCTCTGACTAGCGAGTCATGCAGAGATCCAAAATTACAGGTTTTGGCGAGATTTCTTAGAGCTGAAACGTAAGCATTGATTCCCTCTGAGGGTTCTTGGTTTCTACTGTTAAACCTGTATCGTTCGAACGTCTCATTTATCCGTCCGACTGTGTATTCTTCAAATTTCTCAATCACTTTGTCTAGCTTCTTTCAATCGCTTTCGTCATCAAATGAGAACCCATTGAACGTTTTCAGTGCCTCTGAACCGATACAATGCAAGAATAGAGCTACTTTTTACTCTTCTGTCTGCTTTTCCAGACCAGTAATTATCGCATAATTGGTCCATACCTGATGGAAGTGTTTCCAAGTTGCTTCTAAATCGCCACTGAAGCTTAAAGGTGCGGGCGGTTGAATGGAGGACGATTGCATAATGACTTGCGTTTTTTGAGGCGCTGGTGCTTGGGCGAGCGTATCAGGCATCGTTGGTCGTCTTGACTGTCTTTAGTGTCTTTTAATTTATCTTGACACCGCTGCCACCATGTTAAGTTATCCGCAAACTGCTAGCAGGAGTAACCAGATAACCCGATTATATTTCTTTATTCTAGCATAAGACTCTACAACATCTCAACAGAACTAACCACGTGACTCTCAATCAATGTCTTATTGTCAATTGTTCATGCTGTATCTAGCCTCTAGTGATCACGTGTAATTGTAACGTAACACAACATAAGTTATTTCCACTAGAGGTAGATCAAGGAAAACTTGAGTAATATTCTCTTCTGTTTGGGGCACATCTTTTTTTCCTACTGTAATCAGTAGGTTTTTTATTGTTTGATCAAAAATTGTAAGTGTAAGGTTGGTGTTATCATCAATCTTCACTACTACTTGTAGGTAGTTATTTTTCTACACTTTGCCAAACTTTTGTTTAAGGTCACAATTGGCACTCTTCATATTGTTGGTGTTTTCATCATGAAGCTTTTTCTTGCACACCTGACAGGAGTGGTACACTGAAAACTGAGCAATTCCTAGTATTTCAGCGGTTGATTTAGAAATAAGAAATGATTCTGGGATGTCTGTTGGGGTGGCCCATGTTTCTTTGAGTGGCTCAACTTCTGTGATAGTTGTAGATCCACCTCTTGCTGTTGTTAATTCGTGCCAGTCACCATTCTTTCTTACTTTCGGGTTCTTCAAGGCATAAGTTTTCCCTTCTTGTACCAGATTAGTATACTGTTCCCAGAGAGTTATCTTGATAGAACCAAATGGATCGCTTAGAGTTGCTTCCAACTTACTCTTAGGGCCATTCATGGTATTAGTTTTTTTCTCTCCTGACAAGTATAGGAGATTGGCTTTAACATCAACTAGCTGTCCAGTATTAACATAGGTAATGGATGGTATGCTGACAGTTTTTGGGATTGTGTTGGTTTAAAGTTGAGTTTGGGCAGTGGTTCCACTTGGATTCTTGGGCTCATCAGTACACACTTGGTATCTCCTGTTGCATTGATTTTGAATTTGTTGATTTTGATGGGGCTTTTCTGCTCACTGTACGTTTTGAAGTCATTGTGTTTTGCTGCTGAGAAGCATACCCCTCAAACAACTTCTGCTTCTGTTTGAATTTGCAAATCAAACCATGTGGTTTTAGAGCCCTTCTTTAGAGGAGAAATATTATGAAGATAGCCAGTGAGTTCGTCATCCATTTTTCAGGAACAGGCTGTAAGGGGAAAATAGGATAATACATGAAGTTACTGGTATTAACACTAAGACTTAGAATGAGGTGAAGGTACTTAGATTTAAATGGAGAAATAAGTATATTAAGTTGTTATTATATACACTGGCTAGAAAATTGTTTGCTACTATTGAGAGAAAGGGGAAAACAAATAACAATGAAAAAAATTTGCAAGCTTACCTCTATCCCTATGTTTATTCTCTGATTGACAAAAGGTTGCCAAAAAGCAGAACAACCTTCAGAATTGCATTTTAATTTTAGGTTATCTTAATGAGGAATTTCATCAAGGAAAATTAGTATTTTTAGATCAGTTACTTGTCAGTTAACTAACTGACTTCACATGTGTGCCTATTTTCAAGTTTCTATCCTTCAATTTATGCAAAAACAATGGCTTGTGATCAGAAAAATTGGAACATCTTATCACTACATGCATAAATTATGATGATGTAAAGTAAATTGCCGAATTACTCTTCCTACATTGAATTCTGTTGGTACCTTATAGCATTCTCAAACATCTTACATGGAGTTACATGTATGTTCAATTTTCAACAATATCAAGTTGTTTTAATCAATGCACATATTGCTTTATGATCAGTGAAATATGTTTCCAGAATGAGTACAGTCATTTCTGATTCAGGTAAATTGATATATTTATGGTCAATAGTTGTTCAATTATCAGTAGTATAGGATGATGCCTATTGTTTGTAATTGTTATCTCTTATAAACAAGTTATAGAGGGGAACTTTCTCTTTTTGAATGAAGTAATTGACTTTAAAATCCCCAAGAAAAACATTAAAATCAAAACAGCAACTATTGAGAATTTGGGTCAATGCTAGACACATTTGTTGGACTGACACTTTTGGTGACCTGTATACACCTATGATGTTAACATGGGGAATGGCAACAACTTTGATAATGGTTATTTTTACTCCATTGGTGTTTTTGGCTAGTGGATATCCAGGGATGAAGGGGATTTTAGTGTATACAGCTGTTCCAGCAAAGGGCCTTTGTAGTGAGTATTGAAGATTCCCTGTCATTTGGAAATGTAGTATACCCACTTATGGCATAGCTGTCTAAATGTTGTAGTCTTGTTTCTGAGAAAATATTGATATCCATATTTGAATAGTTTAGGTCACTATGTATGTCTTCAATATGTTTATGCAGAGATCTTGAATTAAGGAAGCAAATTTTAAAATTACTTGGGTCTAATTCAAAGATCGGGCTATTAGAAATTTTGGTATGGCAATCTGTGCATAACTACAGCATGTGAACATTAACATAGTGATTAACAGCTATTTTACTTTCAGAAAGGTCAGTTATGTAAAGTCCATCAATTGTTGTCACTCTGCTGAGTCCTACATAATGCACACAAGGTATTGCTCTTTTGGTTTTAAAGTTAACAGCTGTTCTGTTTCTTCCTACTACAAATTGTGCAATGATAGGTTTGATAGGAGTCCATGTAGGTTCAATTCCTTACAAATACAATTGCTTGTTATCATGTCTAGTCTTTTCTCCAACATCAACATGGTCAAATTGTGCCCAAATTATACCAGATGGTTTACTTTTGTCATATAATGTAATCTTTTTGATAATATTATTTGCCCCATTTGTGATACCATCATCAGCTCTTGCATTTAATGCTATCTCTGTTATAATTACTGACCCTCATAAAATCCTATTGTTCTCTCTCAGCATTATATCGGCGATTTCAGCCTGAGAAAGTATTCATATTCAGTCAAGTCCAACTGTCTGAGGAAAACGGTGGCGGTCCTTTTTGGTAGCAGGGAAATTATCAGGGGTAATCCTAAACGCGCTAAAACGTTCAATATTGCAGTGGGCTGGCTGCACTGCAATATTTTTAATAATGCAGCCTGCTTCCAGCAATATTTTTAATATTGCTGCATGACTGTGGTATTTACTTCGTTACTTTTCCACTCAGTAATTTTTGAAAATTCGCGAATGTCCGCGCATAATTTATGATGAAGATCTGAAGTTAAAAAGTAAATGAATACACCATGAGAAGTACCATTCCAGGAGACGTACAGACGAAAACATTTTACAGTTTATTTAGGGCACATCTGACAATGACAGTCTTTCTCACTTGTAAGAAATAACAATTTTCGTACTGTGAGTACTAATTACAACTGACTGATTATAATCTTCGCTCTGGTTTTCGTCTAAAACCTTTTCGCTTAACCCCTGTAACCCTGTTTCTTCCCTTTGTCCATCATATTTTTGCTCAACATCATTGTTAAACAGTTTTTCATTTTTTTCCTTGACGTCTATTTCTGCCCTCTTAGGAGTCGCTCCCTGCAAGATTTCACTTGCTTTCCTTTTAAATGTTGATGAGGTACACTTATACTTCCTAACCCCATCACATGATCGGTGACCAGTGGTTTCTACAATAACTTGTTCTGGCACACCACCTTCGTACAATCGTGTGGCGCAACTTCGTCGAAGGGAATGATTTGTAAAGTGCCCCTCAAAACCTGCTCTTCGCATAATATTCTTAACTACGTTCCCTAACGTTTCCCTCCCCATAGCTTTATTATAATACCATACGTCCCCTTTTGGCTTTGGCAAAGCCCGCAAATAGAATGCGTTGTCACTGATTTCTTTCGGCACGTGAGATACGTATTTCTTATACAGCTCAACTGGGCAACGCTCTACATTGGTTAAGTTCTTATATGCCCGAACAACTTTCCTTTTGATACGCAAATGGCTCAAACCGCCATTATTAGTTTTACTGATATCCTCCATATACTGTAAGAATTCATTACCCAATTCGTCACTTTGTAGCGATAACTGTGAGTTTTTAAATCTCAAATTTCTGTGTTCCTGCCCAGCCCTTAGAGCAAACTGAATGCCAAAAACCCAGACCAAAGTGTGGCAAAGCAGCTCTGCGTTGTCGCTCCCTAAAAACCCGTTTTCCCACAAATAGTTTTCTTGTTCCTCCGTAATAAGATTAGCCTTGTTGACAACTAAGCCTATTCCTTGCCCAGCTTTTTCTTTCATTTGAAAATTCAAAGCTGAATTCAAACTTCTAAATTTACAACCTGTTTTGTCAATCAAAGTTACATTTCTCTTACATTTCACACGTAAAAACGTTTGAATACTACTTATCATTTCATATAAAGTCTTTCCTGGATATTCTTGTCCATCTTCTTTTCTAACTTCGGCAATAAATCGAGCCAAGACAAAATCCAGCTGCTCTTCAGACATTTCATCTAGATTCTCGTTTATCAACGGTTCACCACTATAACTCATTTCATTTACGGCTTTATTTCTCTCAACCATCCACTGATCAAAGACTTTCAGCACCCACGCCCATTTTCGACGACTTGAGTCTGACACCCAACTTTCTTCAAATTTTTCACACTCAACAGACGTAATTGGTTTTCTGAATCTTTGCTCTTCTATAAACAATAACAAAATACAAGGAAAGCTTTTCTTAGTCGTTTAAAAATGACCCCCAAAAAGTTAAAGCGTAATTACCTTCAACGGCAGCGGCATTTTCCGACCTCTGGCTCTGCGTTATGAAAATGGCAGATTCGTCTTCCGAAGAATCCTCCATCAAGCTTCAAAACAGTAGCAACTCTTTGCCTTCCAACAAACAACTCAAATAACCAAGTGCATTGCGTTAATATACAATGCAAATTACGTTTGCATGAAATTCAATCACACACCTGAAAGATGTGGAAAGTTACATAATCTTTACAAGGATTTAACAATGACTAAATTCCGGGAAATGAAAAGGGTTATGTAATTTGTATAACTACTAGACAATACGTGCTAATTGCATTGTTGGAGAGAGAAAATAGTAGGATTTCATGAGAGTCAATGATTATATCATCTTTGCAAGTAGTTAACAATGGCTGAATTGGGAAATGAAAAAGGATTATGCAATTTGTATTATTACTGGACAATGCTTGCCAGTTGCATTGTTGGTGTACCAAAACATCAATATGAAGGGGCGACTGAAATCGTCGATGTAATGCAGAGAGATAGGTAGATAGATAGACGTTTATTAATAATACCTTAATAGCAGCTGGAAGCTGAATTACAAAGGTGTACAAATTATATAATAGAACTATACAATAAAATCAAACCTAAAAGGGAACTAATTTACATATGGGCCCATATACAATTGTAATAGATGTCAATTAAAATGTCTTGCGCTTGCTGGAATGAAAGTATCTCTGAACCGATTTGTTTTAAAGGAAACTCTAAATGGTCTGCGTCGTCGTAACTCCCTAAGTTGATCTCGGTTGTCAAAAGGCAGTAAGTGGTACAAACAATCCAAGGGATTGGAGACGATGTTGTTAAAGAATTTTAGGCAAAGGTCTTCCCTCCGATCCCTTAGGGTTTTCAGCTCTGCCATCTGAAGCACTTCTCTATAATGATTATCATAACCGTATATAA
The DNA here is from genome assembly GCF_964200805.1 of Pocillopora damicornis. Taxonomy (NCBI): domain Eukaryota; kingdom Metazoa; phylum Cnidaria; class Anthozoa; order Scleractinia; family Pocilloporidae; genus Pocillopora; species Pocillopora damicornis. The sequence goes on along the minus strand of NC_142677.1, from coordinate 7,910,411 downwards.
TTTTCAAGGCTCTCTTTTGGACCCGCTCTAAACTTAAGCTCAAATAATCGGGGAGACTATAATGGTAGACCTGACATCCATAAAGTAAGACGGATTGAATGCAAGCAACATAAAAATTCACTAATTCTGGTGATGGTACCTTAGCTCGCTTTAACTGAGTTAAAAAGTAAAGGCGCTTAGCGGCCTTTTTAATCATCTCAGTAACGTGAGTGTTCCACTTGAGGTTGTCTTGAAAATACACACCCAGTAATTTCACGACACTGAAGGCGCTAACCTTAGAGCCATTAATTTCTATGAGATCGTAGGAAGGAGGGGAGCGCACGAAGGAAACTCTTAGCTCATTACATTTTTTCGGATGAAGTTGAAACGAGTTAAGTGTTGACCAGGTAGCTACTTCGTTTATCATAGACTGAGCATTGCTAGGACCACCCTTGCTTATGATTTCATACACTGTCGTGTCATCTACATATTTTATACAATCACTGGCTGATGGTACTTTCAAATCATTTATCATAACCAAGAATAGCCACGGTCCCAATTTTGTTCCCTGCGGTACTCCTGCTCGGACCGATCCCCACTCTGAGAGACAATCATGTGCAAGTTTGACCCTTTGTTTCCTATCTTTAAGAAAGGCTACTATCCAATTAATGATGTAAGGGTTGATGTTGAAGGTCGAGAGTTTCGATAGCAAGAGGCTGTGATCTATCAGATCGAAGGCTTTTCTATAGTCCAACGCAAAGATCCGCACGGTGTTCCCCGTTCCGTCTGTTGCTTGCGCCCAATTGTGCATCAGGTTTATCAATGCATGCGCAGTGGAGGATCCTGGAATACACCCAAATTGATCGGGTTCCAGGCGTTTCAGAAGTGCTGGTTTCACATGTTCATGGACGACGTAGTGCTCGGCAATTTTGGACAACGTTGGTGTCAGTGAAATAGGTCTCAAATCTTTCGCCGCATCCTCAACTATCTTTGTTTTGGGAAGAGGGGTGATGTTTGCACATTTCCAAAAGTCCGGTAAAGTCCCTTGACTAATCGAGGAATTGATGATACAACGAAGAGGTTGAGCGAGCTCAGGAGCGAAATCACGCAAGACCCAGTTTGGGATATTATCTGGGCCCCCAGCTTTGGAGGAGCTGACCGTACTAAGGCATTTGAAGGTAGTTTCCAGTGAAATAATGGGAGTTTTAAAACCCTCAGTGCTCACAGTTTCGATATTATCTAAAAGTGGGTCAAACGAAGCTTGAGGTTCTAGCAGAGCTGTGTTGATTTCATTAGCCAAGATCTTAAGGTTGATTGAGGTAGCTGGTTTACTTGCTAGGAGCTGATTTGCGACACTTGTAGATGTTTTGTTCATTCCACATAACCGCCTACATTCGGACCACCTCATTTTAGGATTGTTTTCGGTCAAAACGCTGACTTTAGTGTTGTAATAAGAGCGTTTGCAGAGCTTCCGTTCCCTGTTTACTTTGTTCCGGTAGTAGTGGAACAATGGTTTGTTGTCTTGGTAATATGCTCTTTGACGGTGTGCTATAAGTGCCTTGAGTTTGGGTGAAATCCATGGTGCGTCGTTTCGGTGGAACTTAACTCGCTTTTTGGGAAGGATAGAATCTAACCCTATGTGAATTAGGGCACTGAAGTGAGCATACTGTTCTTGGACGCTATCTATAGTGTCGATTAATGACCAGTCGACCCCCGTCATATAACGACCAAAAGCCTGTTTGGACTCAGCGTTAACAGTACGTGTAGTAACCGTTCTGTTTGCAGGAATATTGGCCTTCGATCTAATTTTTGGAAACAAACCAACAGTACAATGATCGGATAGTCCGAAGGGCGGGAATGGAGAAGGTTTCTCGTAGTGTTCTGTAAGATTAGTTAGCACTTTGTCGAGTGTACGATCCCCTCTTGTTGGAAAATGGACGACTTGCGTGAGGCGGAACTGCTTAATAACTGGTGAAACATTTGCCCTGTTCCAGTCGCCAGCGAGAATTATACCTGCGCCAGGGATATCACTCTCTATCCTAGAGAGAGAATCCATCATGTAATCAAGGAGGGGCTCATCTTTGGCAGGCGGTGGAGGATGGTATACTGTACCAATGATAAGGCAGCTATAACCCCGGGGCAATCGGTTGGGCGTGATTTTGGCCCACAAAACCTCAGGGCCCTCGGGGTCAGGAAACTCATAGTCCCGTAGAATTGAGAATTTGATGGAATCTTTTACATATAGAGCCACACCCCCATGTAGCTTGTGGGTCCTATCTTTGCGTATGATGTTGTAGCCACTAATGTCAACTACGCTGTCATCAATAGAATCTTTCAGCCATGTCTCCGTTATACAACAAAGATCAAACTCGTGGGTGTTCAAAAAAAATACGAAGTTCATCTATTTTTGGTGCCAAGCTCATTACGTTAGACACAGCTATTGACGGTACGAACTGCAAGGTGTTTTTCCTTGCGTCGATGTTTCTCTTAGGCTTGATAATAGCCAGATTATTGAAATTGACGGCTCTTTCTTCTGTGTAACGGCTCGAGGAAACACGCGTAGTTACTCTCACGGGAATTGTTGAAAGTCTCGGTAAAGCGTGATTATTGAACCATAACGATTCATTCAAGATGGAAGAGTTATAGCAATTAACAGTTCTTGGTCTTGTGTAACTACTGGAGATGGTGCGTGTGGTTGTTCTCACGGGAATTACTGAAAGCCCCGGTAAGGTGTGATTGTTCGACTGTGAATAATTATTCAAGGTTGAAAATTCATTCGTTTCTGAAGAATATTTGCTTCGGCCTGTATTTAATTTTGTTTTAGTAAGTCTTCCGGACCGTTTCCCTCGGTACTTAAAAATTCCATCCGCTCGAATGTTCTTAAATAAAACTGACCGTCTCTCCTGAAGGCTGTAATTTTTCCGGAGCGACACCAGTTCGCGCCGAGAGTACTGTAGGGTCGTTGTTTGGCGAATTGGAGAATCAAGCTGCCGAATTAAATCTCGAGTGGCTCTCTGCCGGCTACCAATGGTGAT
>NC_142677.1:7894897-7902397 GCF_964200805.1 Pocillopora damicornis | reverse complement strand
GACACTCAGGATGCTCCAATGAGTACAAGTCGACTGTTGCTTGGACATGATTATAAAGGTCATTATTGTCCTGGGTGGTCGCATAAGGGGGATGGTATATGACAGCCAGTAGTACTGACGAAACTGACCTGGGGAGCTGGCGGGGTCTGAGCTGTAACCATAGGCATTCTGAAACATTTCTGGGGTTCGCAAACTAAAAAAGCAACTTACAGCGAATGGTACTATTCACGTACACAGCAAGACCGCCACCACAAGACACTGATTGATCTTTCCGAAAGACCATGAAATCACTCATAGCAATCCCCGAGACTGGAATGTCTTTAGTAAGCCAAGACTCTGTTACACAGATGACGTCAGCATTGTTTTGGCGAGTGACACACTCAAGTTCATCGACTTTACAAGTCAAAGAACGTGTGTTAGAGATAAGAAGGGGCGGAATAGATGCTTTAGGATGAACGCAGGGCCGAGACGAAAACGCCCAAGCATTGTTGACATCAGAATGCAAATGAGACCTGTTAAAACAGTTCAAATTTTCCCACCGTCTTTGAGATCTTAAGTCTTGGAGTTCTTTCACTCGCTTTCCTGATCTCTTTCCACAATATCTGAAAATATCGTTATCCTTTAGGACAGCTATAAGTGTCGTATCAATGATCACGTGTCTTCAAAACCTTTTAAGCTGGTCCCTAGAGTATTGTAGTGAAACTTGAATCTGGCGAATATGTAAATTTCCGTTGGAGACATGGTTTCTTGGGTATGACAGTGGGAGTTCATTTGTGAGAATTGCCATCGATTTTGTCCTCTTTGATACAGTCATTTCCTTTTTCTTCCTTGGTCTGCTCATTTTCAATGTTCCCAGTTCCTTTGTTGACTTTCTTTTCATTCACAGAGTGACCAACACCCCTCACACTTTTCCTCATTTTTGATCTTTTTAGCATTTCCTTGACAGAGTGTTTTCTAAATTTTGACATCTCATAGGCTGGATGTGACGCAAAAGGTTTAGGGCAAGAATCTACTCTCAGCTCACTAAAATTATGAAAAAATTCATGGTCAATCGGTTCATTCTTTGATGAACAGCAGTTTCTTGAATATGAATGACACATTTGCTGATAAAAGGCATCTTTTATTTTCAAGAATAGCTCTTTTTCCCATTGTCAATTGTGACATTTTGGCAGGCAGGTTAATATAAGTCAATATCCGCATGTGGTTGTACAAATCTTGTCTCTATTAGTTTTATGAGGTTGTCTTTATTTTCGCAGTTTCATTATAACTATGATTGAGATAATTGTCTTCTCTCAAGTTTGATGTTCAAATATCCTAAACACGCTTCACTGATTGTTTTAATTTGTTATAAAATGCAAACTGCATGTTGTTTCTGTAGAAGTGAGAAATTTTATCGCCCTTAACTCCTGACTTTTAGCATGCCACGTATTTCTAAGGAGAAATGAGTGGACCTATTGAACCATGCGAGAAAAGCATCATGCCTTTTTCAGTTCCTTGTCACTTGTGCACAAAGAAGTTTAAAACAAGTGATTCATTGTGAACACATTCTGTTTTGAGGCACAAACAGAGAAACATTGACATTGTGCAATTTTTGGATGGGTCTGGTAATCCGTGTGAACAGCCAAAAGCAGCTGCACTCACTGAAGAGGAACTTGAAGATTATTTCAAATGGCTTGGGGTCCTGTTGGAGTGAATCAATGGATCACTGGTAAGGGATCATCCAGATAAGTTCCTACCCTGCAATATGTTTATTCTGTTCGACTTGAACTTACACTTAATAATTTTTTTCTTTCCTTGAAAGGAAAATGGTGTCGTGTTGACTGCCCTCAAGTAAGGCAGAAGTACTTTACTTACATGCTCCATTGCCTAGGAAACTCTATGCTGGACAGTGTGTGTGTGATGTTCCCCACCTCTGTCAGCTGATTTTCAAAAGAAAGGCATGGTGCTTCTCATACAAAATTTTCAATGAGGAAACTTTTGAGTGAGTTCTAGAGGAGCCAAACATACTGCAATTTTGTCCATTGGCATTGTTCCGAAACAGCGATGAGGTGCCTGACGTGTCAGAGATGCCAGCTTTGCACATTCTGGGCAACCTTGGAAGTACAGACAAGAGAGTGACTGCCCAAGGTCAATTGAAAATTCTTACGCTCACACTCTTACATATCAACATGGCTTCCAAAGATTAAAGTAACAAACCAACAGATAACCTTTATTTTTAAAGTGGATATGACACTTTTTTTCTTTTTGGGGATTTTCTGGTTGATAGTGGTATTCAAAATTAAAATCAAAAGGATGTAGCTGTATGGCCAAAATGGACATGTTTTTACCCTTTAAAGTCATCTGCCTTATGCTCCGTTCTGGTTTCAAAGACGGCTGTTACTAACACATGCCACTAGCCAAATCAGGGGAAGATAACCAATGGATTCAGTAAAAAAGAACACCGATTAAGGGGCCTGTTCCCACACTGAACACAATTGTTCAACATTCTTTTCAGCTGGCATTCCACAAGCAAAGAACGGCAAGCTCCTTATTGTTGTTTATTTTACACTAGAGAAGTACTTATATTCCTTGTCTTTCCACATGACTACATTTGTGCTTTTCTTATTGTATGAAAATCAAACCACTTGTTGTCTCTATCGTATTTTAATAACAGAACTACATCATTTTTAATAAAGTTCAAGCCCTTTCCTGAACTGACCAATATCCTGTTGCGTGAACAGTGCAAAACCTCTGGCAGATGCTGAAATAAACACAAGCTCAAAGCAACTGTGTATTCTCTTTTCCTAGGTTTCTGAAAATCCATCCCACAAACCATCAATTCTCCCTGCTCATAAGAAACTAAAAGAAGCAACAGCAGCAATGTCATTGTGATAACAGCACTGCAATAAGGTAAATAAAGAAATACCAGTTTTATTGAATTAGATGGTAGTAAGATCAAGTGCTGTGTGAAAGTCGATGCATATGAATTATTCATTTACTCATTAGGCGAGATGGGTCATGTAGCAATGCTGCACTTAAACTAAAGAAGTTTTTCTTTACTAAAATCACTTTTTGAGATTAACTTGAATCAGATTACCATAAACTCGCTCTCTGTTTGACCAGCTCGATGACAATAGCCTCTGCCTTTACACTCTCTGAGGAAAGGAGCAACTTACAGTGAAAGTGCCCTATGACTTATTGGCAAAAATCATCGTGCCTTGTGATACAGCTGATTTTTTTGTCAAAAGTTGGCTTTTGGTTTGCTAAGAGAATTGTTCTACAGCAACGAAACTTTAGAGCACTGAGCGAGGGGAACCTTCGCCACACTCAGTGCAAAAGAATGAAATGTTATGGCAATAGAAATGAACACTCCCATTCTTAACATGATTTTGCCATAGAGAACAAAACACAAATGCAACAAACTAATTCAGTAACGGGAGTTTTTTGTTCTAGTCTTGACCTGAAAACCGCAGGTGAGAAACCGTCTTAGTCTTCATCGAAATCTTCGTTTGATGCCTGCGGTTCTCATTCATAGGGCTGAATCATGCTCGCAACTTCTATTTCTTCTTTGCTACTTGAGTATGATGTATCACAACTCTTGGTAGAACTTGATGAAGGTAAGTATACATTGTTATTGGTCATAAATTCAAGAGCATTTCCACGATGATTGATACAAAATTACAAGAGATACAAAATTACAAGAGGTGTGAGAGATTTGTAAGTGTCAACTGAGAGTTTTCACAGTTTTCTACGTCATCGCCTGCTACTTCGTTACCAGTCCATGGGACACTTTTAAGACAAAATAAAAGCACTTTAGGGCCCAAAAAAACGTGTTTTGGGCTTTTTGAAATTTTTCTTCAATCAGAATTGGTTTGTACATATGATAAACTAAATATTTACAAAAAATAGTCTCTTGTCATAGGCACTTTAACAGGGTGGCACCAATTACTTTGAAATGAATTCTCCCTTGTGGTCCTTTAAAAACAAAATTGATAATAAACTACAAAAATGATGATAACAAGCCTATTTACAAATAGTAATCATAATAAAAGATCTTAAAAATTCTTGTATTCTCCCTCCCTAGTGGCCTTCTAAAAGCGAAATTGATAATAATCAAATTACAACAATCATGATAAAAAGCCTATTTACAAATAGTGACTATCATAAAAGTTCTTAAAAATTCTAGAGATTGAAAAAAAGAAAACATTGGCAAAAAAGGAATCCAATATACAATGATATTTAAAAAGCACAGATTTTTAAAAATCAGAATAACCTTTTAACTTTAAAATTGTCCACTGTATAGTTTGAGGCAGTGCTATTAGTCAGTGTTGTCTTCATTAAGCTAATAGAGGTGGTTGGTTGTAAGTTAAGAGCATTTAGTTCTGTAGTAGTAGAATAAAAAAAATGTTCTCCTTATGCTTCAGTTCTGCGTTTGGGTAAGCGGTATAATGTAGAGTACTTGCGTTCAAACTGGAGTCCAAGGTTGCAATTAAGTATTTGGTGCTTTTCCATAAATAACTTTCTTTAAAAGGTGGAATTTATTGAGCTTGAAAAGTTGATCAACCGGTAGCCACTTAAGCTTTTTAAAATTATCATAAGATCGTGCATCCCGAGGACTATCCAAAATAAATTGTGCACAGCATTTTTGAAGTTTAAACAGTTCGTCCAAGTTTGTTTGGCTACAGTTGCTCCAAACAGTTCAGCAATAAGTAAAGAGCGGTTTGATACTTGCGTTGTAGAGAAGCAATTGATATTTGGTTGATATATATTTCCAAGCTCTTGCTAAAATTGCAATTCCTTGAAGTAGTTTTCGACGCAGTGTGTCGATGTGTTCATTCCAGATGAGATGACTATCAATATACACTCCTAAGACACGTTCTGACTCAACCTTAGAGAGTTGCATGCCATCAACTGAAAGGTCAAGAGATTGTTTTGCTGAATTTGCAATTTTTTGTCTTGTCTAGGTTATACTGTACTTTGTCTTTGCTAGATGCATTTTCATTTTATTTTCCTTTGCCCACATCGATACTGCATCAATGTCAGGTTTAATTTTCTCCTCGACTTCAGCTAAGGTAAGTGCAGATGCATAAAGGTTCGAGTCGTCGGCATAAATGCCAGTATTATACTCCCTTGCAGTACACCATAGCGAATACTGAGTGGTTCAGATAGTTTACCATTAACACATACCTTTTGATGCCTTCTGCTGAGGTAACTTTGGAACCATTTGAGGGAGTTAGTGTTCAAGCCATGTACTTGAAGTTTCTTGAGCAGTAGTTTATGGTCTACAATGTCAAAAGCTTTGTGCAGATCAATCATAACACCAGTAAAGAGGCCTTTATCCATTGTTGCTAGCCATTCATCTGCAATTTTGATAAGGATGGTTTTGCAGGAGTAGTTAGCTCTAAAACCTGATTGGCATTTGTATAGTAAATTGTGATTAGTGTGAAAATCAATGAAGTATTTGCAGATATGTTTCTCAAGAATCTTAGAATTGACAGGGAGGACTGATTTAGGTCTTTAATTGACAAGATTTGTTTTACTCCCCTGTTTGTAAATCGGAGTGACATGAGCCAGTTTGAGTTGAGCTGGGCAGATGTTGTTAATTATGCTGCAGGTAATCACTTTTGCTAGACTTGGAGTAACAGCGGGAGCGATTAATTTTAACAAAGAAGAGCTGATTCCATCAAGTCCAGTTGCAACATTTGATGGGAGTGATTTGATGATTTCTAAAACTTCCTGTTCTGAAACTGTGGGTATACTGAAATCAGCAAAGTTGCCAGCTTTTTTGCTATTTATGAAATCCATCAGATTAAGGAAAGAACAGTGATTGTCGAGCATCTTTTAATAATTAATGGAAGATGGTCATCGTTAGTCACGTCATGAATTACTGTTGGTTCCAGATTTCTCGAACCTTTTTCATTCTTTAAGTGACTCCTTTGTCACTTGTATGCTTTATTTTAAGTTTGCTTTTAAAGGTCTGAGATAACCTCGAAGACTCAAAAATCGATAATGACTGTTCTTTCCTTAATCTTAGTACCTTTTGCAGACAGGTATTAAGACAAACATCTTTTGGAAAACGTCTACATTTCTAGCAAACCGTGAGGCACTTGCATGCCAGTCCTTGGGACTGCAAAGAGGGTAAGAATTGAGATCAAATTGATGGAACAATAATTGGTCTTCACTCTTTTCCTCCCTTTATTCAAGTCCCAGTTTCCAGATTGTGGTGATGGCCAATAAATAAGCAGATTAACACGGATTAAACCTTTTGAAGTGTTTTAATTCACTGCACACGACTTTTACAACACGCCATGCTTTCCGCTCCCCGAGATGCAACTCGAACCTACATTACACCATGTATGCGGCACGAAATGTCTCAATAGCCTAAACACTACATTCCCTTCCTTTGTCGCAATTAATTGCAGTTAATTGAGTTCAAGAAAAATGTCTTTATAACGAGCAACAACAATATCAAATACTCATAAACAATATGAGGGTTCAAACTGCAAACTGTTCTGAACAAAATCATGTTCAGTGAAAAGTCTAAAAAGTTCAAACAAGTCAGTTCATTTGTCCAGGACAAAGTCTTTAAATCTTCCAGGCAATTTCGTAGCACGGGTTGGTCTGCTTCTTGTCTCTGCCGTACTTGAGGTTGTGCTAGACTCAGGCATTGCTGGAGCTGGGCTTGGGGGGTTTGCTTCTCTGGAACTCTGTTCAGGAGGAGAAGACTCTGGCTCTCCAGGAGTGTTGTAAGGTTTGACAAAAGAGCTGTTTCTCCTATACAAGGTGCCATTGTCTGCTTTCAAGGTGAGTTCATGTCCTTCCTTGGTCTGGACGGTGTATGGCTGAGGTTCAAACTTTGGAGCCAGCTTACCAGGTGATTTGGTGTTTTTAAGCAGAACCTTGTCACCAGGGACTACTGGGTTGAAAGTTGCATTCCTTTGCTTGTCAGCATAGAGCTTACTAGACAATTTGTGGTTCCAGTCTCGGTCTCTGATGCTTTCATCCAGCAGGCTCTTGTTGGAGCGTAATTCAGGCAGTTTTGTTTTCAACTCTCTTCCGAACATTAGAGATGCTGGGGTCATCCCAGTGGTAGAGTGAGGAGTTGTTCGGTACGCCAACAGGAACTTGTTCAGCTCATCTTTCCACCTCTTTCCTTCCACTTGGGCTATCTTGAGCACTTTAAGCAAGGTTCGGTTTTGTCGTTCAACCTCACCATTGGCTTGGGGCCAAAGTGGTGGAGATTTTCGATGCTCGATGCCATTCTTAGACAGGAACTCTTCGAATTCTTCCGATACAAACTGAGCTGCATCGTCAGACTTGAGGGTAAATGGATAGCCGTAACGTACAAAGATCGGTGTTAGTGCTTCTATCATCTTCTGTGATGTGGTTGACCGCATAATTACCACTTCAAAGAAACGGCTGTAGTAGTCTACTACTACAAGTAAACTCTCTCCAGAAGGAAGTGGACCCAACACATCAATAGCTACATCTTGCCAGGGTCCTGTTGGTGGTTCTACTCTC
>NC_142677.1:7639897-7642397 GCF_964200805.1 Pocillopora damicornis | reverse complement strand
AAGTGGTGACTCTATCAAAAGTTTTGAAAAGGTTTACGAAAAAATAAACGTTCTTTCCCCATTTTGTTTTCTCCGTGAATTCAGAAACGTAAGTTCCTTCAATATGTGTTATTTTCAAACATTTCTAAGTAGATTTAATCTGAGTCAAAGATTCTGTGTTATTAAAATTTTCGCGTTGAAGTGATAAGAGTTACACCCGAAAAAGTATGATTCCATTTAATACCCTTGTTTGACGCATACCTCTGTGTCACACAACCCTGTAAAACCAGGTGATGATGCTACAACCCTCAAAGTGGGATTGAATGAAATGCAAAACCTCAAAGGTGGTGTCTGGACTTTTCGTTGATAAGGCAGAGTATGTGGTTTTAGGGCAGCTGTAACTCTGACCTTGCAAACTTTTAATATTAAGCGCAAACGCCCTTTGGGTTTTCAAAGAGAACAAAAGAAGTAGAAACTATTGAGCGCTTAAGTGAAATACGGTAGGTTTATCTACTCTGACTCATTTCGTAAAAGTAGCGTGTACAGGGTCAGTTGATCTATTTAAATTTTCGTTCAATTCTTGGGCAAACTTCTCGGTTAATGATGTGCTTTTCAGTGACCTGCGGTGTTATCATTAACATTTCACTTGAATCTCTATATTTAGCGTGTCTTGTCAAACAAAAGATGAGTAAAAAACACTACTCAGGTTTTCAAAGCATTGGCGTTGTTGCAGCATAGCTGCCAACCTCTGTAAATTTTTTTTTTATTTTTACCTAGGTAATTAGCAGAGGCCATTAACCCTTTCACTCCGAGAAGTGTAATGAATCTGTAACTTCTTCAAATCTTCAAACAGGTAATGAGAATACTCAATCTTATCAGACAGGTTGTATCAGCGCGTATCCGGTCTCATTTGTAGCACGTCGCGTGTTTCAGACTAGAATTCACATGATGAAATAAGGTATGGGTTGTTTAAGAAATGCATCATGATTCGCCGAAGACTGAATCAAAGAGAAAAAGTTAGTCTTATTCTGATTGGTTCTTGTCAAAGTTTATATATCATGTGCTTGTTTATCCAGTCAGCATGTATCGGGTATTTGTGTGTTGTTAGTGTGAAACTACTAATGCAATAATTACACAAACTTTTCCTTTTAAAATGATGGAAACACGACAAAGATTACACTCCTCCTATCGTAGTTTCACCCTCGGAAATCTCGGACATAAAAGGAGGTCGCACTAAACCAACCACAGATTGTGCTCCCTCCCTGACAACCAACAAGATATCGCTATTTCATGCTTCTCAGTTTTTAAGTTAGCATCAACAAACTGGGGCATTAGTTGCTCTCTATTCCAGCTATAAACATGGATATTAATGTCGTTAGGCACGATCAATTAAGATGGTACTGGGGATTCAATCTATCTGATCCTCCGTTTGAAGTTCTGGCTTAATCAAGGGAACTTACTACCAGGCAACAAGGGAAGTTTATCTTCACATCCACCTTCATTACTGTTCATCTACTGTTCGAACCTCTCTACAAAGTCTAACTTTGGAAGAAAGGAACGAAAATTTTGTCGTTAGGTAGCGGTTAATTGAGGGTACGTGCAGCGTGAATTCTGTTTTTTCTGAAGGGCAGAGCATTCTAACTTCTTTAAAAAAAAAAGAACAAAACAAAGCAACTGAGCAAAGCAAAATCAACAACAACACCAAGACACGTACAAAATAAAAAAAGGTAACTGAATCAAAGCAGAGAAATTCTTCGGAAACCAAAAGCTCATGTTCAGAATAATAACAAAACGAAACGAGTGATACAGAATGATTAGATACAAGTTTGCAGAACAGCTGTTTTTAGTTACACAGACATTTATTACGCCTCTGTATAACACTGTCAAGGATTGTGTGCCCGATTGATTTGTCACGCATTTTACTTTGTCAAACGTCCACTTAGTGATTAACTTATGGTAATGGAGATGTTATGCAGCATTCACGCAGCACCTTAGCGGCCTTTGCCTTGTGAAGAGTGTCAAGAGGGAAAAAGGCCCAAGTGAACTGTCATTCAGGGAAAAATAAAAATGTTCGGTGCGAAGAGGTGGTCGTTGTAGAGGGATGGCCGTCAGCGTTGGTTTGACCTTAGTTTCCTAATTTAGGAGGGCAGTTCTAGAGGTCGTGGGGTAAGGTGTGTGCCCAATCATAATGAGTTCATGATCCCCACGTGCATCTGTCTCTTAGAAACAAAACGATCTACGTAATATTTAGTGACGTCCTCCAAGTTTAGTTGTCAAAAGAGCGGCAGCGAGCTTATGCCGGCAACATGTTCTCCTTAATGTTGATAGCAATTTCAGCTTTGGTCCCTGCCAATGGCGCTGATTTGTCTGCTGAGTTTGCTCACGAAGCAGTTTTAGATACTTACGAGAAAATGAAACTGTTCTGGACGGTGAACTGGGAAAATAAAACCTTATCCTTTGCCGTTCAAGCAGCAACAACAGGGTGGGTTGGTTTCGGCATCTCTTCGGGTAATGGAAATAT
>NC_142677.1:7487397-7634897 GCF_964200805.1 Pocillopora damicornis | reverse complement strand
CTCACTCAGCGACTGGTCAGCGGTCACGTTTATGAGGTAAACATAGCGATCGCTTCCTGATCACCGTTCTTGTCGATCCAAAAATCAAACTACCAGCGTGACATTACCTCGAAGATGAAGCAGTTATGTTATTTGATTCGTACTTCACATTCGAGTCGAAGCTGGGGTGGCACAGGTCATTTCTTACGGTGGAATCGACGAGAGGAATTCGAGCACTAGTTGTAGTTGTAGAAATGAGCGAAATCCGTGTCTCAAGCAAAATCGACCGGACCGCTCTTACAGAGACACTCTCTTAAGATGTGTAGTTTTTTGCCCTCAGCCATAAAATATCTCATTCCCTCAATATCTTTTATTTTTTGTCAAATAGGACGAAGAGACAGCTCAGGGGTTCGTTTTTACCACACTTCTCATCTCCGTGAGTACGATGCTGGAATAATGTCTGTTGGAGAAGATATAACTGACCTTGCGATAATCCCACCAAAACAGGAATCTTGGTTGACTGTGGGTTATTGCCCCAAAGAATGCTATCAGGTAACTCAAATATTCACAATAATTTCTTAAATTCATCTCCATGCAATACAGAGTTTAGAAAAAAAATGAAAAAAAAAAACCAAAAAACAGAAAAAAAAAAACAAACAAACAATGCATGGCAATATGGTGAAGCTGGCTCCGAAAATGGGCAAAACACAGGCGGTTAACAGATTATGATTTCACCTTTTTTTTATTCACGGTGCATTTAAGTTCGCACAGTGCCTAGGAACGTGTGTCATAAATTTACTTCTGCATTTAACATAAAGCACCTTTTTTTCTCAGGAAGACTTGCAGGCGACTAAGCTCCCTGAAAAAGGAATAAAAGTGTTTGCTGCCCTTCTTCACACCCATCTGCAGGGTAAGCGACCTTGTGCTGCTTTTGTTGTTTAGAAGTGGTGGTTGTTGTTTGTTTATATTTACGCCTGTCTGTCTTATGTTTCCACGTTCTGTTGACAGTCGTACGTCATTATGGAGCCAAACTTAAATACCACTGAGTTTTTGTTTTCATCCACAGGGCGTGCAACATGGACAAAGCATGTTCGCAATGGAATTGAGTTACCAGAAATTGCGAGAGATGACCATTATGATTTTAACTTTCAGGTAATTTATATGGTGTGGCACAAGATCCACCATTAGCATCTGGCGAATGCACAAGAATTATAACACATGGCTTCTTTCAAAAAACAATTTGCAACAGTATGCTGCTCCCTCTTCAACTTGTCCTTTATTTCACTTTAATCAATTTGTCCAATCGGAACTACTAATTTTTTCACGACATCCAGAATCCTCTAATTTTCGATATAAATTTTTTTTTTATTTTACCCAGTCGGTAACAACATCAATGATTATCGCGACCGTTTAAGATAACTCTGCTACTTGCCAGTTATCGCTTACGGAAGTCATATTATAACCATAACCTTAACTTACTGAGCACTGTGGCCATTCTCTGAGAAATTACGCGATTGCATGTGGGGAAAAAGTAATTAAGATTCAAGTGCTCCTTTCGGGTGTCGAAACGTGATACATTCTAATAAGTGCCTTAGTATATCTTCTACTACGTGAGCCATAGGACATTGTTGGCTACCAAGCTGCGAAATGATCTCATTAAAAGAACGTTTATTCATTTTCCAAAAGTTAACTTTCACTTGTTGTTTCGCAGGATATACAAGTTTTAAGAGAAGAGGCTCACATCAAACCGGTTTGAGAAAACTTTGATTTTAGTGCCACTTTTTCTTAGAATTACATTTGATTTCAGCACATAAACGCATAAAAATTTATATGAGTTAGACGATGTGTCCCACTGATTTATTCAATGCACTCAAGCTTTCCACGCAACCATTTCAAATTAATATTTAAATGAGCAAATGCGATGGAAAAAATCTGATAATAGAATAACATTGTATATGATTAATTTACGTTCCTTTTTAAAATCAAGTTAGATTAAGTTAATTTGTGTTTGATTGTTTTTATCAGATCGAGATTTGTGAACTGGCCTCCAGATGATCACCATACATTTCGTTTTCTTCACTGACGTCTTTCTTATCCTTCAGGGGGACGACTTAATTCATTTCTGCAAATACGAGACGATGGATCGCGATACACTCGTGCAGGCAAGTGCGATATCTGAGCCCTCAAAAATCACTAAGTAGTCTCTCTAAGAATAAGAACGGCATTCAGAATTCAGACTTATGCCAGCCGAGGTGTTGGTTTCCTCTTAACAGTGACATCTCTCTCAATCTATATTTCAAGAGATTGCAATAAAAACATGCCATCGTTGATTTTTGCTGTATATGCTTCATGACAGACTAAAAGATAATGTACTCTTCTTCCTCTTACAGGCTGGTATCTCCACCACTCAAGAAATGTGTCTGAATTACATGTTTTACTATCCCCGAATGGTGAATGCTACAGCATATTGCCTCAGCAGCCTACGTAAGCCAGTGCACGACTTCATTAAAGAACACTTGTAAGTGAATTAATACATACTTGTTAAAGTAAAGTTGAAAGTAGATCTGGTCTGCTTCCAGGAAACCACCTTAGTACGTCTGTCGAGAAAATAATCAAAACGGAGCATCAAAGTGCAAAGAACTGCTCAAGAAAAACCAGTGTTGCATGCTTTGCCACCTGAAATCTTTCGCATTTCTCAATAATAATCCTGTTTTTGGGAGCTATTTTACTGAATAATCACCCATCCCTGCTTAATTTCACAAGTACTGTCATCGCCTAAATGATAAAGTAAGAAGTTTAACACTGAAGTGTTGGTATTCGGGGCATTGTAATTATTTCCTAGATATGCTAGTTGTGTATTTGGTTCAATCCTCTACTGTCGTGCTGAGGTATCCCCCCCTAAAAGAAGATCAAAGTGCTCTGTGAGCAAACTCGTGAATTGACACATGATTTTTTAGACTATGTTTAATGTTATCTGGTTTAGGGAATTTTGTGGTTGATTGTCATATCTAGAGTACGAGCAGTAGTTCAGTGTTCGCTAATGTAGCAAAGAAACAAAGTAACGTTGGGATAAGAAGGCATTACAATTGAAATGATCATGCTAGTACATTTGACAAGGTGGATGATGTCATGTGTTTTAAACGTCTATCATTTTTGTTTCTGGTTCAAAAGAAAAGGTTGGAAGTAAATGTGGGTGAAAAGTGAAATTTACTGTATTTCGTTGTAAATATTAGAAAGTCAAGGCAATACTGTCTTAATGAAAACATTAACGATTCCCTCTTTATCAAATGAGACAAACGGGAACGAGTTTTGAGTGATGTAACTGAGCCAAGCCTGCCACCGTCATTTTGGATCTCCGCCTGGGTAGATTTAAGTCACGTGCTAGGCAACGTATAATCAATAACAAGATAGAATTTCATTTCAGGCCTATTTATCAATTTTGTGGTGTGTAACTTTCGCATTTTAGTACGTTGTATGTATGTTGAATCTTCAAATTGTCTTGAAACTGAAAAGAAAATTGTTCTTTAAAAATTCACTGAAAATCGGTAGCTTGTTTAGGTGTTATTTGATTTTCGTGTTAACTTGTTATTTCGTCAGTCGCCGGCACTTTTGTTGCTTCACACAGGAAAAACACAGGCGACGAAACGTAATGATCAATTTTGTCCTCAATCTCACGCCATAACAGAAAAAGCTTTTGAACATCTGTAAACTCCGAGCGCTTCGCAGTAAGTGATATTTTCAATGAATCTTTGGATTGTTTTCAAGTTCAAGGATTGTAAATTACAATTTTATGAAAAACGAAGGTTGTTCTGTTATTTCAGTGTGAATCCTTGCATGCCTGCCAGTCGCTGGCGCCGCTTGTTGAAACTAAAACGAAAAAAAAAAATCTTTTAAGATTATCATTGGCTTCTTTTTCACCCCACCATTGCTCGCCAAAAACTATCAAATGCACTAAAAAGCCTAAAATCTAAAAAAAGTTGACAGGAATCGACCAATCGAGCGAGCGAGCGAATGGCATTCCCCACATCGCATCTATAACTCGCTCTTGCGCATGCGCGCAATTCACGAGTTAAAAATGAATTTCTTTTACAAGAGGCTCTATCATAGCCTTTATCCGCGAATTTCATTCTTCGCGTGAATAGAACTGATCCGTCCAGCAAGTTTCCTGAAGGTAATAGAACATTCAGCGTTGATCATGACTGGCATCCTTTCTTTGCAAAGTCGTCAAGAAGCTGGATAAATCTCATTGGCGTTCTAGTCAACTAACACAGTGAAAATTGACCAACAAATGAATTTAAGCACATGACTGTCTGAGAGAGTATTATCCTTATAACAGCCTAGAGAACAAAACTCAAAGCAAACTGCAAAAAGAAATGTTTGCGAATACGAAAAGAGTTGAAGAACACGGAGCAGATGTAAAGCACACACCATAACACCTAAAGAAGCGAACATGATTGCGGAGTTAAACCAAAGATTGTCTATTAAATCGTAGAGGTATAGCATGTCTTGTTTCAAGCAATGTTTGGTTTCAATCTATTTTTAACTTTAATTTTCCTTTGTCTAGCCCTTCCTTAAAGGGGTCAAAGTGGCCAAATCCTCTCATTGGGGCAAATATCTCATGGACGAAGGAATTGGTGTCTGACTTGAGGAAGAAATTTGATGAAGCAGAGACATTTTCCACATATTGTCCCGCGGTCAGTAAACTCATTAGGGGGCACGAAACTCGCTACAGTTAACATTACCGTACAGTGCAATTCTTAAGGGTGCTAATGAGATCCCGAGATAACGTGCATGAAAAAATGTCGAAATGATAAAACAAGACAAATAATGGGTGTATGATCATGGGTGTGTGTGCTTGTCTATTGGGTGGAGGGCACCCTCTTAATCTGGGATGGTAAATGCCTGGTCATAGGCATAGTTTTCATCGTAATCGTAGTTTTCTTTATCTTCAATCTGATTCAGTATGCAACAGTGAGTCTGCCACCTCCTTAGAGGAGTAAAATTAAGTGTACAGCGCTGAGTCTCCTGTGAAATATTGTTAATGTTTTCCTTCCCAGAGACCTAACAACTACACATATCCGATTCCAAAAATCATGAAGCCCTTACCTCCTAGACAGTCCAACTGCCGCGAAAGAAGCACAACACCGTCCCCTCCAGTCGGAAAAACGGCCACGCAAGTCGGAACAACGGCCCCTACAGTCGGAAAAACGGTCCCTCCAGTTGGAGACGCCTTCTCGGTGACGACCTCGTACTCCACAGCAATATCTCTGCTCATTAGCTATTTCGTGTTCATGTGAACGATCAGATATGCTATCATGATCACAGTTAAAGACTGTCTATCACAAATTGCTAGAGTTTACAGTTAAACCAATTTCTGCTCCATATCTTAACCTAGAGATGATCTCTTAGAGGATTAAAATTGCCATAGTTGACATAGATATACATCACTAACAGCATTAGTGAACTTTTTTTTTTTTATAGAGGCGTTAACGGCTAAGGCAAACGGAAAAATAAACTCTGATTTCCCTCACCTTGTACTTGGTGTTCTCGATTACTCTATAATTCCCTTATAAAGCAAGTTCTTGCATACTGCTGCACAATATGGGGTAACTGTACAAAATAACAGTTGAATAAATTGTTACGGCTACAGAGACGCTGCGCCAGAGTGATGCTAGATGTTAATTTACAGGAAAATTCAGTTATGCCATCTACCAAATTAGGTTGGCTTCCCATCGACGACATCATTCGCGCAATTTCACAAAATCGGTAACGACCATGGTTAAGAATATCTTTACTTTCATATTGACTTCACTAAGGTTAGTCAAAACACTACACGAGAACCTCACAAAGAAATCATCTCATCATGCTTATGAGCAAGAAAAATTAAGGCCTCAGAAGATTCCATTCCAGTGCCACTCGTCGATGGAACGGACCAGAACCTCTTGGAGATACGAAGTCACAGAGGCGCCTTTTAAGTCCCCTTCACAGAAAAATTAGACTGGAAAAGCTCTGTTACTGAACAGCGTGTTATTGAATACAAATATTAACTTGAATTTACCAAGCTTCTTTTTCTTTTCCTTCAGATTTGGTTGGTTCTAGCTTTAGATTATCAAAGGGGGGATTATGTAAACTATTGAGTTATCATTAATCGATATTACCCTCGTTACAGAAAATTAATAATAATAATAATAATAATAATAATAATAATAAGAACTATCATTATCCAATCATGTCCGACCAAAAGAGCACAAAAGAAAGAACAATATTATTAAAAACAATATATGAAAGTTGAAGAAATTAGTTCCTGCGATTGAAATTCTTCACCCCTTACGCATGAAGATTGAGACAAGTGATTTTTAGCGAGTGCTCTGTTTTGTCTAAGGTATAAACTAAGTTTCTTTAAATACTCTTGATTGAATCTAATTTAATTGAATCTAAGGGTGCGTTTCTTTAAAAAAATCCAAATCCGGATTCTTGAATCCAAAAACGGATTTTGCGTTTCTTTAATAAAATCCGAAAATGGATTTTGAATCTATAGAATCCACACTCCGAGTGGATTCATTAGATCAAATCTAAATCCGGATTTTTAGGATTCATGATCCATGCGTTTCTTTATTGCACGGATACAAAAAGCAGTACGTTTGGCAAGCGGTCGTCTTCTTAAAATCCGCCACATTCCCGCCATTTTGTTGTAAATATTAGCTGCTGCCGGCCATGGCGAATAAACAAGGTGAGTTTTTTGTGTAGTTTCACCGAAATTTTCCGTCCTGTACGTATTTTTATAAATTTTCCGGATGTTTGACGCGTCTTGGCATCTTTTATTTCTATCTACAGGACAATATTGGACGCACAGTTTATCTGCAGGTGAATATCCAGAATATCAGTGGAACGAAAGCCACGTTCAACCGGGCATTCAACCTTATCTTCCTCAGTTCATGTTTCCACCACCGCAGGCATCACAGTTCAGCCATGAAACAGTCAGATCAGTATCACCTCAGCCTGGTCCAAGTTTTTCTTCTTTGGAAACAGCTGCAGCCACGTTCAGTCAGTCGCGTGAAGGCACCGAAGGCGAATCGAGAGCTCTTGTACGCTGGTCTAGAGCTGATGTGCTGTTGTTAATTTCCTGCTATGTCGAACGCAGAGAACGATTTAAAGATATAAACAAAAAGAACAAGTCCCTGTGGGAAGAAATCAGCGAAGAATTAAAGAAGAACGGAGTGTTCTTTAATGCCAAGGCGTGTGAGACGAAATTGAAAAATCTGAAGAGAAGTTATGTTGCTTGTGTTGATCACAACAAAGTCAGCGGAAATGACCGAAAGAAATGCAACTTCTATGACGAACTTCACGAAATATTTTCGAAAGATGATGCCATCGCTCCAAAAACATTGTGCAGCAACATTGATGGTAAACGGAGCAAAGATGCAGTCAAGAGTGTTAAAAATTCCAGTTCCACATTGAGTTCCACAGGTAGTGACACAGAGGAGCCTGTGGTTACAAAAGCAAAGAAAAAGAAGTTACCAGAGCGGAAGAAAAGAGAAGACCTCGTTGGGCTCTTTAAGGAATTTACACAAGACAGGAAAGAGGAAGAAAAGGAAAAGATTAAAAAGTTTGAAAATATGCACAATGAACGCATGGCACTCATCGGCCGATTTTTGAATGTTTTTGAAAAATCATTGAACAAAGAGTAACCTTGATTCCATAATTTTTTATTGTGTTGCAGTACATGGGATTATTTGACCACAAACATGAACATAGATACAGTAAACCTGAGTTTGTTGTCAGTATTGAGTTATCTAAAAGTTTGTTATATCATACATGTTAACAGTATTATTGCAAGTTGTATGTTTTTTTTTATCACATACATACAAGGAACTACAACAGCAACATTAGGTGAGAGGGCCTAACTAAACTGGTTTTGATATTATTTATATCCTTTACTTTTTTTAGCCTGATTCTCAGATGCTTCAGATCACTTGTGTCACGCACTTCCTCCTTTCTGTGCGTGACACAAGCAACCTGGACTGTCAGAGTATTAGGCTGTTACATTTGTGTTGAAAGTTTACATTTCAAGCAACACCATAAATGTTTCAGGTAGTATAAAGTGATCCATGTACATGGCTCTACTATTTTCTTATATACTTTTAAAAACAAATAAAATATTGATATTTATAGCAAAAAGACTATTATACAGTATAAACTTTATGAATGACATACACCACCTATGAAAGAAGTGTTCATGAAAACACCACAGTACAAAAGGTATCAATACATAAACCACTTATAAATGCTAGGTTTATGGGATCAGTCTCATTATCATGTTTCTCTTATCAACTGCTCCTACACCTGGTGGAAAGATGTCATCATCATTGTCATCATTGTCATCATCATCATTAGAGTCATCTAAAAAATCATCGATGTCATCTTCAATAATGCAAATGTTGTGTAAGATGCAAGAGGATACAATAATTTCCGGTATGTCCTCAATTTTGTCAACATCCATCATTGTTTTTAGCTTCCTAAACCTGTTCTTAAAAAGCCCTATGGACCTCTCAACCACCATTCTGGTGGAACTGTGGGCAGTATTGTAACGTCTTTGTTGAGCAGTCAAACGTCCGTTGTCTCGAAATGGGGTCACCAGCCACCTCTTCAAGGGATATGCTGCGTCTCCCAAAATGTGGGAGTTGCCAGGAAAATAATTGTCTGGGTTCACTTCAACTTCTCGGCAGATCGGAGAATTACGAAACACGCGAGCATCGTGTACTGAACCAGGGTAACCACAGAAAACATCGGTTATGAATAAATCCGGGTCACAAATGACTTGTAGTTGGACGGAAAAGAAACCTTTGCGATTTATGTATTGTTCATGATTGTTATGTGGTGCTTTGATTGGTATGTGGGTGCCATCAATAGCCCCCAAAACACCCGGAAAACCCTTTTTCTCTTCAAAGGCCTCCATCACCGCTTGGGCTTTTAGACCAGTTGGAAACTTGATAAACTCATCCATTAAGTTCCTCACTATTGCTTTGCAAACTCGTCTGTAGACTCTGTACGCAGTTGCCCTGCAAACATCAAATCGATCGGCAACAGAGCGTAAACATTCTGGATTCCCAAGAATCCACAGCGTAATAAGGACTTGCTTTCTTAACTCGACCGGTGGTCTTCCTCTATCGCCGGTGTACTGAGGTAAGTCGCCGTGGACCGAAAGCAAATGTTCGAGAACTGTAACTGTATGCCGTGACATGCGGAAGTGACTTCGGAAGTCCTCCGGTATGTAACTAGGTACGGTTATTTCGTAAAAATTCTTTGTGCGAACGTGTTCTTTTCGGACGAGCTGTCCGGCCGCCAAAATGAATAAAACTGCTTCGTCATCGGCTCCTAAAAGAACCTGTTGTTGTTCAAGGTCATCGGCAAGGACTTCTTCGAACAGTTCAAACATCAAACCAAAACTTTCCGCCATTTTGAAAACTCCCCCCAAAACACGCGAACTGCATGCTGGGGTCGTTACGGCTAATTGAAGAAAAAATCCATTTTCGGATTTTTCGTGTCTTTAAAAATAACGAATCCGCATGATCTCGGATTAAGAATCCAATCTTGGATTTTTTTAAAGAAACGCACCCTAATGCGTAACAATGGCAGCGATTTGTCACGCTTCGAAAAGCTGCCGCTACTCTGTGACTTTGTTGGCTCTGTATTGCGTTTTTTATGTTGACCAAAATCTACTTACCAAGAAACGTACTGGAAACCTGGAAGCACCTAGAGACGACAAATATAACCAGTTATCGGACGAAATTTGGATCTCAACCTGAAAGAACACAGAATCAAAGACCACTTAGCCGTGGAAAACGAATTCTTCTTTTTCGAGTGCGCCACTCAACCGATGAGCGGAGCTGGTTTAACATCCAATGACTATAACATTGTGCAGATATTCAACTTAATTCAGGCCTGATAAAGTTTCTCTGTAACGAAGGTGAGAAGAGCGTTCGAAACAATCAGAATGCGATGTTATGTTCTGAATGTGGTCTATGGATTCAAGCAAAGTGCCTCAACACGTCGATATTGATCATGACTTTTAAATATTTTCTTGAACGACCAGCAATCTATTTTGAATGGACTTGTCTGCTATGTTCTCTACCGAGATTGAAGGACTAATTTTTCCTTAAAAATGAAGAAATAACAACAACCGAAGGAAAGTACACAAATCAGCTTCTACAACCTAATGCAAGTGAGATGAAGAACACACAATTTCACCCCCAGGAGAGTATGGCAATTAACAACTGCGGCCAACAGGAATTTGATCTGCTCTTACAAGAAAGGCACGAACATTTCAATCGGATACTAATGTTCCATCTATGCATCAACAGTTTCCAAAATAAATTTGATGACCTGAAACTCCTAAATGATGAGATGAAGTCGCAAATTATTTTTCTCTCAGAGATAAAGATCGACAAGTCCTACCCGAAGAGCTAGTTCACCTTAACGGGTTACATGTATCGAAACGACAGAGAGAAATGGCCTATATTTTAACTCTAGTCAACCCTCGAAGGAGCTGAAAGTAACGAAGAAATACAAAACACTCCAGATTATTGCAGTAGAAGCTAGACTTGGCAACAACGAAGTCATTTTCCTTAGCATATAGCGATCCTCAAAACAGTCGGATCACCAACCAGACCCACATTATTTAGAACGTGTAGAGGAGGAACTGAACGACGTCTGTGAGTGGGCTTCCCTCAAGAAACATATATTTATTATTACAAGTGATCTGAAGCTGGACAGGCTAAAAGCAGAAAGCAGAGAAGGGAAAATACTTGCGACCTAGAAGAAGTGAATGGAATGCAATATTTAATCACCGGGCCGACGAGGATTAGGCCGACATCAGAGACACTGCTAGACGTTATTTTAACCAACAAATCCAACCTTTTCAGGACGGAAGGCTCTTTTAACTCAGAGATTTATGGCATTTTGAAGCAATCTGCATTACAGTATAGACGGAAGACCATCCCATTAGAATCCTGAAAAACGTGGAAACGGTTCAGCTTAATGAAGACTTGGCAAATGCTCCTTGGACTGTTGGAGAAACACGCAATGCCATCGTTGACCAATATGACGCATGGAAAACCATTTTTGAAAGTGTACTTGACAAATATATGCCGAAAAAGAAGATGAGAGTTAGACAGAAAGATGTGACACATATGACGGAAGAATGGCAAATGGCAATTAGGAACAAAAGGAAATATGCACAATTGTTTGCCCAAAACCGAACTCGAGAAAACTGGGAGTTCAAAAGGAAATGGCGAAATTTGGCCACTTAATAGAGGAGACGTGCTATCAAAGCTCACTGGGCCCAAAAATCAGATGGACTGAGGAGGAGACCAAGGGATTTCTACAAAAAGTTTAAACCTTTCTTAAGTGACGACAGCAAAGAGGAGACAAAAATTGCCATTAGGATTAACGAGCGAATTGTAACAAACCAGAAAGTAGTGGCAGACGAGCACGGAGACTACTTTTCAAAGGCCATTGATAGTGCAAAGGTAACGAATTCAGTTGAGAAAGACTTTGAAAAACACCCGAGTGTCGAGAGCATTCGGCAAGCTTATCAAGGCCTTCAATATGGATTTAACGAAATTGGCTCTGGTGAAGTGGAAAACGAACTGAAAATGATTAAATCAAACAAAGCCACGTACACGGTGGGATGTTAACTACCAAAGGTCTAGTACACTCCTGAACAAGTCTCTACAACACCGTTTATTAGAGAGGGAAATCGGCCAAACACGTGGAAAATGGGTTTTCTTTTCAAGAAAGGAGATAAAACCAACCGGGGAAATTACCGACCTACAACAGTTCTGAACTCTATTGATAAAGTATCCGAATCATTACCTTCCAATCAAACCACGAAAACCATGGATCCACTAGATCTATAACAGAAGATGTCCGCCTACAGAAAAACACATAGCTGTGAAACAACTTAATATGGCTAACAGAAGACTGGAAAATGGCTACAGATAATAAAGGTTACGTGACTGTTCTATCCACTGATATTAGCAAAGCTTTTGATTCGCTGCACCCTGCACTAATGGTTCAGAAACCTCAAAGCATACGGCTTTTCCGAAGCATCACAGAATCTTATGCGATCCTTTCTTGAGCATAGAAGAAACAGAGTCAAACTACAGGAAGCGCACAGCGCATGGAAAGAACAAAAAAGGGGGTGTCCACGAGGCTCCTCCTTCGGGCCTTTACTCTTGAACTTGTTCCAAAATGATCTCTCACTACATAGGCAGTCTGCTAATCTATTTAGGTTTGCTGATGACCATCAAATATACACCGGTGATATACTGAAGGCCAGCCAAACTCGCACGAGACAAACAGAGGCAGTGTCACAAAGGTACAAGGAATACCAGATCCTTACTATAGATCTACATCATTCCAAGAAAACCCCTGGATATGAATTGACGATGAAATTCGATGGACACGAAGTTAAATCAATTGATTATCTCAAAATTCTTGGCGTAACCATCGACAACAAACTGACATTTAGTTAACATATCAGTAATATTTGCAAGAAAACGAGCTGTAAAGGTTGGGGTGTTACTGGGACTACTTAAGTTAATCCCATGGTCTGAAGAGTTGCAGTTGTGTCTGTCTTATATTTCGCCCCACTTTACATATTGTGATATTGTATGGCACTTTTGCAAATCATCCGATGGGAAGAGAATGGAAAGAATTCAAGAGCGGGCACTCAGGGCAGTCTTTGAATCCAAATCGGAGACCTACAGCGAGCTACTAACAAGAGCAGGTCCACTAAGTGTGCCCCAATAACGGTTACAAAACATCGCCATTTTCATGTATAAAGTAAAAAAACGGACTTATGCCCACTTACATTACAGAAATATTAAGTACTAAAACGACATAATCTGAGGAACGCTGATTTCAATTTTTCCACTTTTTCGCACAGTACACTATGGAAAAACACTCTCTGTGATACTTTGGGCCCCATCTTTGGAATAAATTAGAACAAAGTGATAGACAGAATCCTAATTTAATGAGTTTTAAAAAACAGTATTAAGAGCAAAGGTATAATGTATACACATGTGTGAGCGTCATTATTCCATCATGAGGTGCAAAAAGCAGTTTATGAATCACAATAGCTAATGCAGTGACCTAGATATACTGTAGTCCAATAGAACTGAGCAAAATTGTTCATTGTTTGAAGAGATTAAGTTTCTAGAGAAACTGTGGTGCTGCGTCGGTGTGGAGATAATTCAGGTTTATGAAATAAGTTAGGACTCGGTAACGAGTTTCCTAACCTCATGTTTCGAGCGTTAGCTCTTTGATCTGTCCTCATTCGGTGGGTTGGTCTTAAGGTGATTCCTCATAGCAAAAAGCTGATCGGAAATTTTTTTTTAAAAATTGTCGTTAAGTGTCCCAAAAATGTCCGTCTGTTTCGAGAAATACGATGAAAAAGAAAGGTTACCGTGTTTGTGGAAGAGATATGACGGCCAAACTCATCCTATTCATGCCTGTACTGGTATTAATCACACACGTCATTTCATCAGTTCACGGTTCATTTTGAGGTAACTGGAAGCAATACTTTTTATTTGAAAAAAATGGTAGATAGAAAGTCTCGAACGTATTGAATAATTTGTTATGTAATTTGTGAAAAACGCAGTTTTAAACGACATCGGCTCAAAACCTTGCTCGAGTCTTTGCTTCGATGGTTATAATTTGTATCCTCGAGTGAAGGGCCTCGTGAACGCTTTTAGTCATATGTTTTTTTCCCCTCACTGAACTTTTTTTAATTTCTCCAATTTAAAGGAGATAATCTAAAATTTGCAATAAAAATATTTCACCGCGCTCGTTTTAGGGATAAAGACCATCGCACGTGTCTACCTGGTCTATTGATTGAAAAACAATACCGTTTTCTCAGAATGCGCGCCTGATTATGTGATTTCTAGCTGCAGTACAGGATGCGCAGTGCAATACTGAGGAATCAGCTCAAGACAGTCTTTAGGTATAAGGTTTTCTTAAATTCAAGCGATTTTTCTTTTGTCCGTAAACACGTATAACATTAACTACTGCTCACATTAAAATTGTACAAGTGTATACCATGAAATCGCGCGACGTTTGTTATGAATGGCGCGCGCTGTGAGTGTTATACTAATCTCTTAGCTGAGAACAGTTCAAATCAACGGAACTTGTTTCGCACCACCAAGTCGCTGCTGTGTGAACCGTCTGAGGTGCCGTTTCCAAAGGATATAGCTCCAGATGATCTCGCCAAAGATTTTGGAAATTTCTTTATGCAAAAGATCGATAAGATTAATCAGTTAATTGATATGCAGAGCTCTTCGGAGATGTCAAAAGCCGGAGAAAAGGGGTGTGCTGATTCTGATACGTATGCTGATGTCACATTGGCCAATTTTAAAACGTTATCTCAAGAGCAAGTCCCTGAGCTCATCAAGAAAGCTGCCAAGAATTCGTGTCTGCTGGATCCAATGCCTACTTTGGTAGTCTTAGACGTTTTGGATGTGCTGTTACCTGTGATTACGAACATGATTAACTTGTCATTAGAATCTGGCGTTTTCGTAAGCGATTGGAAGGAGGCTTTACTAAAACCGCTGCTTAAAAAGTGTGGACTTGACATTGCTTTTAATAACTTCCGTCTAGTAAGCAACCTCCCTTATGTTTCTAAACTGTCAGAGAAGGCAGCGGCTAAGCAGCTCATTGACCACATGACAACTAATGATTTGCATATGCCACTCCAGTCCGCGTATAAGCGAAACCATAGCACCGAGTCAGCACTGCTCAAAGTAAAGAATGATATTTTGTTGAATATGGAGGCGCAAAAGATCACTTTGTTAGTTCTCCTTGACCTTAGCGCTGCTTTTGACACTGTTCGACACGACACTCTTCTAAACACGTCGAGATTTGGTGCGGATGGCAAGGTACTAGAATGGTTTGCGTCGTACCTTGCGGATCGTACACAGCGTGTCACTGTAAATGACGAAAGGTAATTTAGTGTTAACAACCGGGTTGAAAACGTAAATTAGCCACCGTAAAGGGTAAAAAAGCTGACGTTTCGAGCGTTAGCCCTTCGTCCATCGCTCTTAGTTAGATACCCTGCCATTAAATTAGGGAAGCTTTTCATTCATTTTTATCACGATAATTACTAGTATCTTAATATATGTTGTATATTTTAATTTTATCATAGTATATTTTAAATAATTATCAGTTAGATACCCTGTGTTAAATTGCCATAGATAGAAATCATGTAATGCGCGCTTGGTCATGTCATGGAAAGCGCGCAATATAAGAGTTAAATTATTATTAATATTATTATTATTATTATTATTATTATTATTACCATTTCCCAATTCCCTTCTTCCTTACTTACTCACTGCTGATTATAAAGAGACAGTGAAAAGCTTACAAGAATGAGAGATTAAGCCATTTTATTTATCAAGAAGCGCTATATTAGTTATAGCAATTGATTTCTCTGAAGAGAGGCTGGGAGAACATTTTTCTGAATCTGACCTCCTAGTTAAATGTGGTGGTGGGTAAAAGTAGCACGCCAATGATAAAAAAATTGCTTCGACAGTCTTAAATGGAAAGGACTTACACTGGAAAACTTAACTTGCAGATAAAACAAGGTTCTGTGTTTTAACGGAGATGAAAGGATATTTCAACATTTCAATCCATGTGCTTTCAAAATAGCAAGAACTAAGGTAAAAATTGTAAATGGCAAAACTGCAATTTACTTAGAATTTCCTAGAATGGAATTGGGTGAACTGAGGTGAATGATATTTTCAAGAAACGATTTACTCTCTAACTTTTGTTTTACAGAAAGATCACTGTTACAGACTGAAAGTAGTATGTAAATTTTGGACGTAATGCTATGCAATACTTTTGCGATGGGTAAGAAAATCGTGAATGTGTGGCCGATTTCGCTAAAATACAAAATTTCCGTGTCCGTCATCAGGCTTTGTCTTCCTGTTCGTTTATTCATGTAAGCTTTCCCTTTTTTATTCCTTTGCTGTTCAGTAGCTGGTGTGAGACCGAGAGTAACATCCCACAGTTGAGTAAACCTTTTCCTTACCCAGATTCCCCCGGGTGCAGGACCGGGCTAATTCAATCCTGACCTCACTTGCCAATGTAGAGGGTAAATTCTCACGGATAACCATTGGAACTATCTTCCCCCAGCAAATTGCTATGGCCCGGCTGATCTACTTCATTGGCGAATACTGCTCCAAGGATTTTGGATCTTTATATTTGATCATAGCCTCGTCCAGCGCCTGCACTTGATGAGAATTGTAATTCAACCTAAAGCTGATGTTCAAATCATTTAGGAATTCTTTTCCTTAAATAGTTTGCCTAAGTTGTTATCTCCACGATAGGACATTTTGGAGTTATCACCAGGATGAATATTGTATAAATTTCAAGAAATCCGTTCCGAGCAATTATTCTCGAGAAAGCCGGACCACATAAAACCTGATCGGTTGACAAGTTTTCTATCAAACTAGGCGCGCGGTGGATACTCATAGCAATTGGTAGTCTAAGAAAAACTTTCAACTCCGCCACAGAAACCTCTGTCCATGAATCTGGTTCCCTGCTTCTCTGTGCCAAAACCTGGTGCGCAGAGTGGTTCCCCTTACAATAGTTCCCACAATGCAATTGTCCATGAAGAGCTGATGAAAATCGATAGGTAAACTGCCTCTTGCTTTTGCCGTGATCACGACGCAATTAACTTTAGGGAATTTGGGCTCGTGCTGAGCACATTCGTGAGGCATCAAGCCACAAAGGGTAATGAAGAACTTAGTGACCCACGTTAAACAGCCGAGCCCGAGGCGCGATAACACGCTCTTCGTTATTCTTAGTAGCTCTTATCTCTGTAAGAATGGAAAATGTAAATAAATTTCGATTGGAAAGCTAACCATTAACTAATGTTTCCACTGCTTTATGGGAAGTCGTCAACAAATTCATGCGATTAGTTGCTTTTTAGTCAAATGCTAATTCGCTGAAACTGATTGGTCTGCCTTGCCTTGATACTGGTTGCGTATTCTTAGTAGCTCTTATCTCTGTAAGAATGGAAAATGTAAATAAATTTCGATTGGAAAGCTACCATTAACTAATGTTTCCACTGCTTTAGGGAAAGTCGTCAACAAATTCATGCGATAAGTTGCTTTTTAGTCAAATGCTAATTCGCTGAAACTGATTGGTCTGCCTTGCCTTGATACTGGTTGCGGTAAATCTACTAGAGCAGTGTCCATCTAATTCTTCTTGATCAATTTCGATTCATCGACAAATTAAGAGCGTTCGATTCAGTTCATTAATAAATGATCGAAAACTTCGTATAGTAAATGTGATAAAGGCAAAAGTTTTAACGAACAACAGTTTTAACGAACCAGACGTCAGCTCCTTCAATATGTGTTATTTTCAAACATTTCTAAGTAGATTTAATCTGAGTCAAAGATTCTGTGTTATTAAATTTTCGCGTTGAAGTGATAAGAGTTACATCCGAAAAAGTATAATTCCATTTAATACCCTTGTTTGACGCATACCTCTGTGTCACACAACCCTGTAAAACCAGGTGATGATGCTACAACCCTCAAAGTGGGATTAAACGAAATGCAAAACCTCAAAGGGGTGTCTAGACTTTTCGTTGATAAGGCAGAGTATGTGGTTTTAGGGCAGCTGTAACTCTGACCTTGCAAACTTTTAATATTAAGCGCAAACGCCCTTTGGGTTTTCAAAGAGAACAAAAGAAGTAGAAACTATTGAGCGCTAAAGTGAAATACGATAGGTTTATCTACTCTGACTCATTTCGTAAAAGTAGCGTGTACAGGGTCAGTTGATCTATTTAAATTTTCGTTCAATTCTTCGGCAAACTTCTCGGTTAATGATGTGCTTTTCAGTGACCTGCGGTGTTATCATTAGCATTTCACTTGAATCTTTATATTTAGCGTGTCTTGTCAAACAAAAGACGAGTAAAAAGCACTACTCAGGTTTTCAAAGCATTGACGTTGTTGCAGTATAGCTGCCAACCTCTGTAAATTTTTTTTCTTTTTACCTAGGTAATTAGTAGAGGCCATTAACCCTTTCTTTTTATCCAGTCAGCATGTATCGGGTATTTGTGTGTTGTTAGTGTGAAACTACTAATGCAATAATTACACAAACTTTTCCTTTTAAAATGATGGAAACACGACAAAGATTACACCCCTCCTGTCGTAGTTTCACCCTCGGAAATCTCGGACATATAAGGAGGTCGCACTAAACCAACCACAGATTGTGCTCCCTCCCTGACAACCAACAAATTATCACTATTTCATGCTTCTCAGTAAAAGTTAGCATCAACAAACTGGGGCATTAGTTGCTCTCTATTCCAGCTACAAACATGGATATTAATGTCGTTAGGCACGATCAATTAAGATGGTACTGGGGATTCCATCTATCTGATCCTCCGTTTGAAGTTCTGGCTTAATCAAGGGAACTTACTACCAGGCAACAAGGGAAGTTTATCTTCACATCCACCTTCATTACTGTTCATCTACTGTTCGAACCTCTCTACAAAGTCTAACTTGGGAAGAAAGGAACGAAAATTTTGTCGTTAGGTAGCGGTTAATTGAGGGTACGTGCAGCGTGAATTCTGTTTTTTCTGAAGGGCAGAGCATTCTAACTTAAAAAAAAAAGAAGAAAACAAAACAACTGAGCAAAACAACATCAACAACAACACCAAGACACGTACAAAATAAAAAAAGGTAACTGAATCAAAGCAGAGAAATTCTTCGGAAACCAAAAGCTCATGTTCAGAATAATAACAAAACGAAACGAGTGATTCAGAATGATTAGATACAAGTTTGCAGAACAGCTGTTTTTAGTTACACAGACATTTATTACGCCTCTGTATAACACTGTCAAGGATTGTGTGCCCGATTGATTTGTCACGCATTTTACTTTGTCAAACGTCCACTTAGTGATTAACTTATGGTCATGGAGATGTTATGCAGCATTCACGCAGCACCTTAGCGGCCTTTCCCTTGTGAAGAGTGTCTAGAGGGAAAAAGGCCCAAGTGAACTGTCATTCAGGGAAAAATAAAAATGTTCGGTGCGAAGAGGTGGTCGTTGTAGAGGGATGGCCGTCAGCGTTGGTTTGACCTTAGTTTCCTTATTTAGGAGGGAAGTTCTAGAGGTCGTGGGGTAAGATGTGTGCCCAATCACAATGAGTTCGTGATCCCCACGTGCATCTGTCTCTTAGAAACAAACGATCTACGTAATATTCAGTGACTCCTCCAAGTTTAGTTGTCAAAAGAGCGGCAGCAAGCTTATGCCGGCAACATGTTCTCCTTAATGTTGATAGCAATTTCAGCTTTGGTCCCTGCCAATGGCGCTGATTTGTCTGCTGAGTTTGCTCACGAAGCAGGTTTAGATACTTACGAGAAAATGAAACTGTTCTGGACGGTGAACTGGGAAAATGAAACCGTATCCTTTGCAGTTCAGGCAGCAACAACAGGGTGGGTTGGTTTCGGCATCTCTTCGGGTAATGGAAATATGGCCGGAAGCGACATGGTTATCGGATGGGTGAAGGACTCCAAGGGTTACCTAACGGTAAGTGAATTTTTGCCGAAAGGACATTAGTCACGGTGGATTTCTGGGCAGAAAAAAGAAGGTTAACAGAGAAAAGAAGGAGTTAACGCCATCACGACATCCAGATTTAGATGAATAAACAAACAGCCAAAGCGACGTTAAAAACTGCATTTTTAGCCATTTCTATTTGAATCAAAACTTCCAACACTTTCAAACCAGTGCCTAAATTTAGGACGTATTCGTAGTTGCACGGAAACATTGGAATTTAAATGCTGTTCAAGCAAAGATTTGCTCTTCTGTGAACACTGTTTACATTATTAGCGGTATCAGCACAACATTGACCCGTTGTCACGCTAACCTGTCTGTATATCAAGGTAAACTGATGCATCTAAGATTTTTTTGTTGTTTAAGTTATGCAAAACAGTTTTGTATTATACGTTGTCGTTGGTAAGCAAAATCAAAAAGGAGCAACTACCTGTTTTTTCAAAAGAGTTGGCCCTTCAAAGCTGTACATTTTTCATTACAGAATAGTCTGCAGTTAAGCTGTGAATGAAGCTTGGCCTAGAAAAATAGATAACCACGGTTAGTTTTGATCTCGTTTTATTGACTTGTTTTTGAAGGACCGTTTTGCTGATGCCCAAAGCTGTCCACCGTTGGACAAAGAAAACAACTACAACTTAACTGGGTTTGAGGAAAGCGAAGGGAAAACTGTGTTGAGATTTAGTAGGACATTTGACACCTGTGATCCTCGCGACAGGAAGATTGAGGTAATCCTTAACATAGCCTATTCGTTTTTTTGCCGCCAACTCAGCCAAAATGTTTAATCATGGCTAAAAAAGTAATTGTACTGCCTTTTAAAGGCAGTGTCACTGTGTCTGAATAAATTGTATATCATGTTGATATAACATTTATCGCTACATCATTCAACTGTTCAGCGCTAATTAATTATGTTTTCTTGTTTCTTTTTCAAAGCAAATCAAGTAAATTGCTATTTCCCGGTTCATTTTCTTTTACAGGAAGGCACCACTAAGGTTGTGTTTTCATATCATGCAGAGGACCCCACGTCTGAGGACGATGTGAAGAAACATACATTCCGCGGGTCGAAGAGCATTCTACTTCTTAACAACATGGACAAAAAACAAGTTAACGAAATCGGGTGGAAGCAGTTTTACGTCACAAATAGAAATGTTAGTTACAAATAAAAGTTCTTCTTTTAGTTTTTTAAATAGTGGAGAACGTTATCGAAAGCGAAGATTGTAGAGTGTCCATTCAGGGAGTTTGAAGCCTACTCAAAACAGAGATATACATTTTTTTTCAGATAACGATTCCTAAAAAGCGCACGACTTATTGGTGTTCTCTTATCCAACTACCCGAGTTCAAATCAAAGCATCATATTACAAAGGTGAGTACAACAGTGCAAAACATTGCAATAAAACCTGTTTTCATCCGTTTATCTCTTCTTATGGTTAAGTCATTGATCAATGCAGAAGGCCACCGCGTAAATTCTTACGAAAATGAACTTGAATGTTCGAAAAATTATGAACTTGCATTTTCAGAAATGTGCTGATAACAAATTGTTTAGACGCTCCAACTGAGTTCTTCAAGGAAAGGCAATTTCGTAGCCGGTGAGAGTTCGTGACATTGCAACAACTTTTGACATTTCATTAATGCATTTCAAAATTCTCCACTTATTATTAGTCGTGTCAGAAAAAGCCACACTTTAAAGTTGAGTGGTTAGCTAATAGCGGGTTACGAAATATCTAGGAATAAGGAAGAACCTAAGGTGGGTTTACGAAAGGTGTGCCGATTAGCCCAGGGTTTCACAAACGTTTTGGTTCTTAGTGGCATTCTAGAGATTTCCTCGTATTAAGTAATCATTAAGTAGAAGTAAAGCGTTCCACTATTGATGTTGGTGTCGCTTTCGGAGAATTTTCAGTTTTTTCATCTTTTATAGTTTGAGCCATATGTAACACCTGGAAACGAAGGCATCGTGCATCATTTACTCGTCTACGAATGTTATGGGAATTTTAGTAATGCTACCTTGTATGGTTCTGGTTTTGACTGTCAAGAAACACCCAATATGCCTCTAGGACATTGTTACGGCTACAGTGTCGTTGCTGCTTGGGCTGTTGGTGGTACGGTAAGATATAAAACTTATAAAATGGACTTGTTCATCTTAGGAAATGAACTTTTAATTTGAAACATTTTGGATTTGAAAGGTTTTTCGTTACTATTCCTAAAGAAATATATATACATATAAATATATATATTTTATCAAACAGGCATTTTATTATCCACCGAAGGCTGGATATCCAGTTGGTACGTCGGACTCGCCAAGAACACTTTTGCTTGAACTACACTACGACAATCCCAAATCAATTGAAGGTTGGCACCTCACATTTTGCTTTTTTTATCCGTTTTCATTTTTAGTTAAGGAGAAGAAGTATTAAGAGGTGTAGTTTTTTGCCCTCAGCCATAAAATATCTCATTCCCTCAATATCTTTTATTTTTTGTCAAATAGGACGAAGAGACAGCTCAGGGGTTCGTTTTTACTACACTTCTCATCTCCGTCAGTACGATGCTGGAATAATGTCTGTTGGAGAAGATATAACTGACCTTGCGATAATCCCACCAAAACAGGAATCTTGGTTGACTGTGGGTTATTGCCCCAAAGAATGCTATCAGGTAACTCAAATGTTCATAATAATTTATTAAATTCATCTCAATGCAATCCAGAGTTTAGAAAAAAAAGAAAAACAAAAACAAAAACCGAAAAAAAAAAAACAATGCATGGCAGTATGGTGAAGCTGGCTCCGAAAATGGGCAAAACACAGGTGGTTAACAGATTATGATTTCACCTTTTTTTTTATTCACGGTGCATTTAAGTTCGCACAGTGCCTAGGAACGTGTGTCATAAATTTACTTCTGCAATTAACATAAAGCACCTTTTTTTTCTTAGGAAGACTTGCAGGCGACTACGCTCCCTGAAAAAGGAATAAAAGTGTTTGCTGCCCTTCTTCACACCCATCTGCAGGGTAAGTGACCTTGCGCTGCTTTTGTTGTTTAGAAGTAGTGGTTGTTGTTTGTTTATATTTACGCCTGTCTGTCTTATGTTTCCACGTTCTGTTGACAGTCGTACGTCATTATGGAGCCAAACTTAAATATCACTGAGTTTTTGTTTTCATCCACAGGGCGTGCAACATGGACAAAGCATGTTCGCAATGGAATTGAGTTACCAGAAATTGCGAGAGATGACCATTATGATTTTAACTTTCAGGTAATTTATATGGTGTGGCACAAGATCCACCATTAGCATCTGGCGAATGCACAAGAATTATCACTGGGTAAAATGCCAAATTTTAGTGTCATTTAAGTAAAATTAAACAACTATTAAACCCAAAGACAAATTTAAGCCATGTTTACTAAACTTAAACATGACTTAAAAATGTACCTTTGTTTAGGCGAGGTTTAAGCATTCTTAAATGCAAATTAAATCGACTTTGAGATTTAAGCTATGTTTAAGTCATTTTAACCGTACTTAAATCCTTTGAAAGATTTAGGGTTACTTTAAACCACCTTAAATCTAACGTTAAACCTATTGGGGAGATTTAAGGTCTAGTTAAAGGAGCCTTAAATACAACATCAAATTTATCATAATATTTATGCCGTGTTTAAGGACCTTCAAAACACATCAAATCTTTTGGTGTACACCAAGTCTACTTTATTGACATAATCTCTCACCAGAACCAGAAACCATGCGAGAGCAGCCTCCAGCAACCTTCAATGAATTAATCATAGATTAATATTAATATTATGTATTTAGTAAAGCCACAATATTTCACGCTACTGATTTTATTGCTTTTTCAATTCTTTGGGTAATGAAACTGTGTTTGTTGATTGTGAACAAGAGACTTGATTTCTTGTATTGGAAACTGTTTCACTAAAGGAAGGTGGTTGCACAGGGAATTTGACTAACCTGAGCAAATAAGGTACATTTCTTCAAAACCATATAATTTTAGTATATACCAAACCAGTGGACAGTGTTTTTTGCACGCTCTGATTGGCTACTCAAACTCAGGATAGTACATGCATGTGCTATCCACTTCCCAGCTTAAGCTGAAGTGTGAAAAACTTTTTTTTGCGGATATATGTTCTGAGATATAAATTTATAATTCTTTTATCTCACTGGTTTGGTATATACTTCACAGCTCATTAAATATCCACCACCACTAAGGGGAATAATATTTATTGTTAAATATATTAAAAACAACAACGACATGTGAATGTAGATTGATGTTAATAACTGGCTGGTAAAATAATGGCACGGCGTGGAATAGGGCAAACTGCCATGAGTTTTACATTGTCAAGAGTTAAATAAGCTCCAGCAAAAAGACTGTGTATCCTATAAACAGGCAAAAAGTAGCTTGATGCTTTAGGTTCAAAGTTATTTGCGTCCCACACACAAAGGGTATTAAAACT
Organism: Pocillopora damicornis; assembly: GCF_964200805.1. NCBI lineage: Eukaryota > Metazoa > Cnidaria > Anthozoa > Scleractinia > Pocilloporidae > Pocillopora > Pocillopora damicornis. The sequence continues at coordinate 7,610,867 of NC_142677.1, read as the reverse complement.
TCCCAAGCATTGGTTTTGCTGAACAAGGAAACCGGGATTTCTGAGCATGAAGTGAACAGCTCTGAACTGCAAACGTCACCAGACATCTCTAACTGAACGTTGAAAAGCGCGCGTTTGTATCGAGGACGCGGTATGTCTCGTCCCCAGAGTGAGGCCGAGATCGTTATGCGCATGACAAATACCGTATGAACGCCAATCAAATGTCCAAAACTATAATCGCGGGATATTTGATATTTCACTGTCGTTCGTTCACTCGGTCGAGTTTCGTTTCGTTGCGGGTACGTGTTTGGATTCTTCCTCGATAGGATGATGGCTGCAAACGATCCAGTTCAAGAGAGACAGCTTGTTCTTATGGAAAGAATGAGTAGAAGGATTGATTCGATTCTCGAAGGGCAAAAGAAACTAGAAGATACGAATGCAGTCCTTCAGCAAGAAAATGCAAAGCTGTGGAACCAACTTGCGAGTCTGGAAGGGCAGGCAAAGAAGAAAGGCAACAAACGTTCTAAAAGCTCTCGCAGAGAATCAAATGTTGTGATTCCAAATGACTTAAGGGTAAATATTCTTTAATTACTTTAAGGTTATAAATTTTTTCAACTTTAGTACCGTTAAGTTGTGTTTCAGATTTTCAGTTGCGGTGTATCAGAAGCATAAAACGTGTCTTCAGAGACACCGCCATTCCGCCACCACGCGTGTTCTGTGTTAACTTAAAGCACAATATGTGTAGATGTTGGTTCTAGTGCTTATCACAAAGTTGGAACATCCTTGTGCTGAATTCTTGTGCCTATTTCGCAAGCATTTGGCAAAAATACTGTTTACCCAGTTTAAGATTCCACTGTGTACTGTTTACCCAAAAACCCTGCTGACCCTTATTAAAGAAATAAACAAGTTTGTGGTTTGAATTGACTTTTGACATATGATGTTCTTCCATATTATCTTCCAGAAACGGTTTCGGTTCATCTACAAAAAGATGGTAGAAAAAAAGTGACACAAGGTTTCATCATTGATGAGGAGTATGTTATTTTTTTACCATACATAAGATGATGTGTTTAAATAGCAAGGCACTAAGAGAGATGGCATGCAAGATATTAGAATTAAAACTTTACCACCAAGAACTAAATATCTCTCTGACCAGCTTCTTCTAAGGGACTGTTAGTTATCTGTTTTGAGGCCAGTGTTAAGAGTCTGGGGCCAGTGTAAAATATTCCAATTGGGAGTAGGAGGTGGTAAACTTTTAGAATGTGTTATTTCAACTATTATGTTGCTGATAAATTAATACATGCAAATTTTTGTTTTGAGAAATCTTTTCCCTCCAAGAACCAGAAATCCTAATGTTAGTTTGAAGGTGTAAAAAGCATGTAGCTTCTGTACTGTACCAGCAGTGATTAGAAAATTGTCCCTCTTGTATAACTGCTTTACTTGAATTATTATTTCCTTTTTTGGCTGAATAATAATAATATTATTATAACTGCCTCTGGCTATTGTTTAAAACAAAAATAATATTCTCATTTTTATTACAGTCCACAGTCAGAGAGAAACCAGAGTATTTTTACAAAAGTGAAAGAAGTACTGAAAAAAGAGCATGGAGGAGAAAGCTGCCTATGGACTGACTTACAAATGGAAGGTATTACATTACAGGAATCAAGTTTTAATGTTGTGTGCAAGTTAGAACAAGAAGCATTTACCTTGTGCAAAATCAAACAAATTTTCTGAAATATGTTGGACAGAAAACTTAACAACTGAGAGGGAAAACACAATATTACCAGCATTAATTCTTTTAATTAATATATATCCATAAGCTAATGTTACATATACACATAGACTTGTCATTGTATTGTAATTTTAGGATATCATGCAGCGATAATAATTATTGTTTTTAACTCAACAGCTCAGTTTTATCGGTACTTCAAAACAACTAAATAAAGAGAGCAGAGGATAAGAAAAGGGAAAAATGAAGAGCATAAAGAAAAGTGCAAAAGGAGCAGGCGTTTGCTAAATGTAAGGACTAGCTAAGTTGTCTTGCTTTTGCCATGCTACCCTGGTGAAAAACCTCACAGGATCTTTGAGGATCTTCAAGGATTGACAAGGACCTGCCAAAGATCCTTAAGGACAAGGATCTTTAAAAGATCTTTAAAGGATCTGTAAAAGATCCTCAAAGATCTTTGTAAGCAAAAACGTTTGTTAAGATCCTCAAGGATTTGATAAAGATCCTCAAAGGATATTACAAAGATCCTCATAAGGATCCTCGCAAAGTTCTTTTCAAGGATCCTTCAAGATCCTCAAGGATTTAGCAAGGATCTTTCAAAGACCCTCAAAAGATCCTTTCAAGGATCCTTTCAAGATCTTTGTAAGGATCCTTAAGGATTTAATCAGGATCTTGCAAGGATCCTAGTCAAGATCTTTGCAGGATCTTTTTGAGGATCTTTCAAGATCCTCAAGGATTTAATGAGGATCTTTTAAAGACCTTCCAAAGATCCTTTCAAGGATCCTATTAAGATCTTTGCAAGGATCCTTAAGGATTTGATCAGGATCTTACAAGGATCCTACTCAAGATCTTTGCAAGATCTTTTCAAGGATCCTTCAAGATCCTCTAGGATTTAATGAGGATCTTTTAAAGACCTTCCAAAGATCCTTTCAAGGATCCTATTAAGATCTTTGCAAGGATCCTTAAGGATTTGATCAGGATCTTACAAGGATCCTACTCAAGATCTTTGCAAGATCTTTTCAAGGATCCTTCAAGATCCTCAAGGATTTAATGAGGATCTTTTAAAGACCTACAAAAGATCCTTTCAAGGATCCTGTAAAGATCTTTGCCAGGATCCCTAGGAATTTGATCAGGATCTTACAAGGATCCTTAAGTCAAGATCTTTGCAGGATCTTTTCAAGGATCCTTCAGGATCTTCAAGGATTTAATGAGGATCTTTTAAAGACCTTCAAAAGAACCTTTTAGGGATCCTGCTAAGATCTTTGCTAAGATCCTTAAGAATTTGATTAGGAGTTACAAGGATCCTAGTCAAGATCTTTGCATAATCTGTTCTACAATCCTTCAAGATCCTCAAGGAATTGAAAAGGATCTTCCAAATATCTTTAAAAGATTCATTTCATGATTTTGTACAGCTCTTTGTAAGGATCCTTTTTGAATTTGATGTGGATCTCAAAGGCAACTTTGTCAAGATCTCTACCACATCTCTGCATTATGAATTAGGTTCCTTTGAAATCCTCAAGTAATTTCAAACATAACAAAATTGTAAATTGAGGGCTCACTGTTTTATAATTTAAACACAACAAGGAATTTTCGCAGAAAATTATTGTGGAATGAGTGACTAATGAAGGTTACCGCATAGGAACGCCATGCTCGAGGCTTTCGGGAAACTTTGTGACTACTTACATGACAACAAATAAGGTTTTGCATTATGGGATAGGAATTTATACGCGCCGAGATTTTTAACGGTCGCATAAAAACATAAGAAGCTCGTTGTTACGGCAAATATCATCGACAATGGTCGGAACTAAAGGGAAAATGTACACAGAAATAAAAGTAAAGGAAAGGCGTTTTCTGGAGTTCAGAAACAAGCGAAAAGAGAGACAGAAACAACCGAAATCGTCAATCAAACTCCAAGCAGGTCTCGCGATTGCTCTGACTCTGGGGCTGAATGAAAAGAATTCATTGGTACTTCTGGAAAGAAAATGAAGATGCCATCCTCGCCTAATGATTCTTACTCTGAGCTCTTGGAGAGTGAGGATGCAAATGATGTGTTACAGGGACAAGGATACAGGCTTATCGATCTAGAGAGATTCTCCTCGACGCTCACTGAAGGACATGTTTCTGAAGAAGGTGTGAATTTACTTGGTTCTGTGTAACCAACTTAAAAAGCTCTTTTAGAGGTTGTCATATAAATTCCCGAAAACACTTATTTTGTACCTCAGGATGTATTAGTTCAATTAATCTGAAGTTTTCAGGGCTGTATCCTCTTACTGAGTTGAGTTGGATAAGCTGACAGTTTCTCTATAAGCTGAATTTTAAGTAAGATATTGTGGAATAACTCACCTAATAATCTCGGTGAACTTTGAACGGGCACTGTGCCCATAATATAAACGACTCCAAAAGTTCCTCAGCTCATCCAAAAGAACGACCCTAGTACTTTGTTTTGACACTAAAAACACTTGATTTCATGCAGTCTTTGTGAAGTTATCTTTTCTCAAGTATACCTAGGTTTTTCACACCATGTGGTGGACAAATTGATCTGATGTCAAATAACAAATTAGTTTAGGGCAACATATTAGTTATATTCAGTATGTGTGATTCCTAAGCTTTCCTTTGGTATATAGGTTAATATGGTTCAGAAATATAGTCATTGAAGTACTCTTGTTTGCCTTTTTTTTCATGTTTACCCCCTCTGTAAGAGTAGTCTGAGTCTGGTCATAGTCTAGTCCTAGACAAGTTTAACACATACATTTTGGTCTTCTTATCTTTGAGCTGGACTGTTGCCAGATTTTTTGGAAAATGAAAATCTTAGTACTAATCTAAAGTCTGAACAGAAATAGTGTAGAAGTAGTCCTACTAGAAGAGGATGGGTAATTCTTGTTTAGCAATAAAAAAAAGTTTTATCTTCATTTTTTTATGTTTGGTTCAATTTTTCTTTTTAACTTAGTATGAGGATTTAAGTATGCTTATTTTCTTGTCAAAATTTCAAAGGTTCTATAACATTCTTGCTAAGATCTTCAAAAGATCTTTCAATTTATTGCCAAGATCTTTAAGGGTCTTTTATTTTCTTTCCAAGATCTTTAAGGATCTTCAAAATTTTCAAAAAGATCCTTGAAGATCTTGGCAAGAAAATGAGAGATCCTCAAAGATCTTAACAAGAATTTGGAAGATCCTCAAAGAATTTTCAAAGATCTTTAAAGGATCTTCAAAGTTCATGTAAAGATCTTTGAAGATCCAGACAAGATCTTCAAGGATCTTGACAGGAAAATGAAAGATCCTTAAAGATCTTGTCAAGAAAGTCAAAGATCCTCAAAGATCTTGGCAAGAAAATGAAAGATCCTCAAAGATCTTGGCAAGAAAATGAAAGATCCTTGAAGATCTTGGCAAGAAAATGAAAGATCCTTGAAGATCTTGGCAAGAAAATGAAAGATCCTTGAAGATCTTGGCAAGAAAATGAAAGATCCTTGAAGATCTTGGCAAGAAAATGAAAGATCCTTGAAGATCTTGGCAAGAAAATGAAAGATCCTTGAAGATCTTGGCAAGAAAATGAAAGATCCTTGAAGATCTTGGCAAGAAAATGAAAGATCCTTGAAGATCTTGGCAAGAAAATGAAAGATCCTTGAAGATCTTGGCAAGAAAACGAAAGATCCTTGAAGATCTTGACAAGAAAATGAAGGATCCTTGAAGATCTTAACAAGAATTTTGAAGATCCTCATGAGGATCCTCAAGAGGATCCTCAAAGGTCCTCATGAAGATCTTGTAAGATCCTTAAAGATCCTTGAAAGATTTTCACCAGGGTAAACCTATATTCAAGAATAAATTTTCAAGATAGTGTGGCTGAAGCATGGCTTCTGAATCAAACGTTTCAATTCAGTTTGACAACAAGTGTTGTTTAATACTGTGGCAAATTTGTGCATGGCATTGTACCAACATAATAATAGTTTGAAAACACAATTTACAATGTGGGATAATATACAGCAACAAAAAATGAAACAATGCCATGCACAAATTTGTCATACACTGTAGGTTGGACTGGTATGTTTACAACTGGTGTATAAATACACATTAATTAGAAAAGTCAACCTTGCTGGTAGTTAACCAAATAATATGGGTTTGCTTTAATTTAGTACTGTTTTGTAGCATGAATTTTTTTCCGGGAGTTCTATTTATTGCTGATTGTTATTTTCATATTTTATATCTTTTGTGGGATATCATTTTGAGTTAGAAAAGTATTTCTATTTGACAATAAATTATATGTTTCATAGATATAATTTGGTCTGGTTATTAACTAAATAATGACTAAATTGTTGCTTTTTGTTCCATTAGAAACTGGAACGGCGTCAGTCATCCTATGAGGTGCTACAAGCTTCTATGACACCAAAAGAAAAACAGTATTATAGTGAAATCCTTTACATTGATTATATGAGTAGTGAAGAATCAGATTATGAGGAGCAAGAAGATTTCATTACTGGTGAAAAAGAAAAGAAACTGGCAAGATATGTAACCAAGAAGCTATCATGGGAAAGAACAAGCTTGACAAATGCAAAAGCCAGGCTAGACAGAACCTACAAAAATAATTTGACCCCCCATGCCAGGGCAATGGCTAAGCCAAGGAGTGTTGGTGGCATGTCGGAGAGGCCTGCACCTGCTGGCCCACTTTGGGCTGTCAGGCAGATAAACAAAGAGTTGTGATTGAAAAAATACTTAACACTTTTTCTACTTTTTATTCATTTATTTATCATGTATTTAATGGCAAACTGAAGTAATTGTTTTGTTAGAACAAATTATTGTCATCTAGATCACAGGGATAGTTTCTTCCAAGTATTGTTAAATTTATTGACTTATGATGGGGAAAATTTGTTCCTGTCAAGCATAAATAAGCTAGGTATGTGTGACATTTTAACCCTTTAACTCCCAAGATCTGATTGGTAACTATCCTCTCTAGCTGCTACATATTTCCCTGTAACTTAGTTATGAGAATCTGGTGTGATATCAAGACAAAGACCTATACCTGATAAGTTTGAGAATTCTCATTATCTCTTTGCTGGATAAGGTAAAGATATCTTAGGGAGAATTTACTTGTTAATCACTCCTGGGAGTTAAAGGGTTAATTGCAAATAGGCAGTAGCTTTAAGAATGTGTACCAGTGAATTTAAAGTAAAAGAAATTTGAAACATATATTGTTTAGTGTGATATGTGACCTGGTGGGTGGCAGTTTAGTAATGAAACAACAAAACAATAATATTTCACTGATTTCACAAATTTGATTCAAAACTAAAATAAGCAACAAATTTTGAGCAGATTAATTAGCATTAAATGGTACTTTGACAACATTAAATGTTTGAGCTCTGTTTACTTCAATTAAACAGTACTTAAACATACAGGAATGTTTTGGACACATTTAATGTGCACTTAAACCTGCATTAAGTTTTAGCCTTAAGATAGTATAAGCCAGGTTTAAGTCCAACTTAAATCTAGGTATAAGTGACTTAAACATCAACTTAAACTTATTAAACCTAAGTTTAAGACAGGATTAATCCATGTTTAAGGACACCTAAATATATCTTTTCTCCATGTGTATAACACATGGCTTCTTTCAAAAAACAATTTGCAACAGTATGCTGCTCCCTCTTCAACTTGTCCTTTATTTCACTTGAATCAATTTGTCCAATCGGAACTACTAATTTTTTCACGACATCCAGAATCCTCTAATTTTCGATATAAATTTTTTTATTTTACCCAGTTGGTAACAACATCAATGATTATCGCGACCGTATAAGATAACTCTGCTACTTGCCAGTTATCGCTTACGGAAGTCATATTATAACCATAACCTTAACTTACTGAGAACTGTGACCATTCTCTGAGAAATTACGCGATTGCATGTGGGGAAAAAGTAATTAAGATTCAAGTGCTCCTTTCGGGTGTCGAAACGTGATACATTCTAATAAGTGCCTTAGTATATCTTCTACTACGTGAGCCATAGGACATTGTTGGCTACCAAGCTGCCAAATGATCTCATTAAAAGAACGTTTATTCATTTTCCAAAAGTTAACTTTCACTTGTTGTTTCGCAGGATATACAAGTTTTAAGAGAAGAGGCTCACATCAAACCGGTTTGAGAAAACTTTGATTTTAGTGCCACTCTTTCTTAGAATTGCATTTGATTTCAGCACATAAACGCGTAAAAATTTATATGAGTTAGACGATGTGTCCCACTGATTTATTCAATGCACTCAAGCTTTCCACGCAACCATTTCAAATTAATATTTAAATGAGCAAATGCGATGGAAAAAATCTGATAAAAGAATAACATTGTATATGATTATTTTACGTTCCTTTTTAAAATCAAGTTAGATTAAGTTAATTTGTGTTTGATTGTTTTTATCAGATCGAGATTTGTGAACTGGCCTCCAGATGATCACCATACATTTCGTTTTCTTCACTGACGTCTTTCTTATCCTTCAGGGGGACGACTTAATTCATTTCTGCAAATACGAGACGATGGATCGCGATACACTCGTGCAGGCAAGTGCGATATCTGAGCCCTCAAAAATCACTAAGTAGTCTCTCTAAGAATAAGGACGGCATTCAGAATTCAGACTTATGCCAGCCGAGGTGTTGGTTTCCTCTTAACAGTGACATCTCTCTCAATCTATATTTCAAGAGATTGCAATAAAAACATGCCATCGTTGATTTTTGCTGTATATGCTTCATGACAGACTAAAAGATAATGTACTCTTCTTCCTCTTACAGGCTGGTATCTCCACCACTCAAGAAATGTGTCTGAATTACATGTTTTACTATCCCCGAATGGTGAATGCTACAGCATATTGCCTCAGCAGCCTACGTAAGCCAGTGCACGACTTCATTAAAGAACACTTGTAAGTGAATTAATACATACTTGTTAAAGTAAAGTTGAAAGTAGATCTGGTCTGCTTCCAGGAAACCACCTTAGTACGTCTGTCGAGAAAATAATCAAAACGGAGCATCAAAGTGCAAAGAACTGCTCAAGAAAAACCAGTGTTGCATGCTTTGCCACCTGAAATCTTTCGCATTTCTCAATAATAATCCTGTTTTAGGGAGCTATTTTACTGAATAATCACCCATCCCTACTTAATTTCACAAGTACCGTCATCGCCTAAATAATAAAGTACGAAGTTTAACACTAAAGTGTTGGTATTCGGGGCATTGTAATTATTTCCTAGATATGCTATTTGTGTATTTGGTTCATTCCTATAATATCGTGCTAAGGTATCCCCCCCCCCTCTAAAAGGAGAAAATGAATTTCTTTTACAAGGGGCTCTATCATAGCCTATATCCGCGAATTTCATTCTTCGCGTGAATAGAACTAATCCGTCCAGCAAGTTTCTTGAAGGTAATAGAACATTCAGCGTTGATCATGACTGGCATCCTTTCTTTGCCAAGTCGTCAAGAAGCTGGATAAATCTCATTGGCGTTCTAGTCAACTCACACAGTGAAAATTGACCAACAAATGAATTTAAGCACATGACTGTCTGACAGAGTATTATCCTTATAACAGCCTAGAGAACAAAACTCAAAGCAAACTGCAAAAAGAAATGTTTGCGAATACGAAAAGAGTTGAAGAACACGGAGCAAATGTAAAGCACACACCATAACACCTAAAGAAAAGAACATGATTGCGGAGTTAAACCAAAGATTGTCTATTAAATCGTAGAGGTATAGCATGTCTTGTTTCAAGCAATGTTTGGTTTCAATATATTTTTAACTTTAATTTTCCTTTGTCTAGCCCTTCCTTAAAGGGGTCAAAATGGTCAAATCCTCTCATTGGGGCAAATATCTCATGGACGAAGGAATTGGTGTCTGACTTGAGGAAGAAATTTGATGAAGCAGAGACATTTTCCACATATTGTCCCGCGGTCAGTAAACTCATTAGGGGGCACGAAACTCGCTACAGTTAACATTACCGTACAGTGCAATTCTTGAGGGTGCTAATGAGATCCCGACATAAGGTGCATGAAAAAATGTCGAAATGATAAAACAAGACAAATAATGGGTGTATGATCATGGGTGTGTGTGCTTGTCTATTGGGTGGAGAGGACCCTCTTAATCTGGGAAAGTAGATGCCTGGCTATAGGCATAATTTTCATTGTAATCGTAGTTTTCTTTATCTTCAATCTGACTCAGTCTGCAACAGTAAGTCTGCCACCTCTTTAGAGGAGTAAAAGTAAGTGTACAGCGCTGAGTTTTCCTTTGAACTATTGTTAATTATTTCCTTTCCAGAGACCTGACAAGTACACATATCCGATTCCAAAGATCACGAAGCCCTTACCTCCCCGACAGTCCAACTGCCGTGAACAAAGCACGACACCAGCCCCTCCCGTTGGAGACGCCTTCTTGGTAACGACCTCATACTCTACAGCAATATCTCTGTTCATTAACTATTTCGTGTTGATGTGAACGATCAAAGATATGCCATCATGACCACAGTTCAAAACTATGTATATTCCAAATTGCTAGAGTTTACAAACTGCACTAAAACCCGTGTTGGCTCCATATCTTAACCTAGAGATGATCTCTCAGAGGATGAAGTCTGCCGAAGTAGACATAGATATACATCACTTACCGCATTAGTGAGTTTTTTTTTTTTACAGTGACGTTAACGGCTAAGGCAAACGGAAAAATAAACTCTGATTTCCCTCACCTTGCACTTGGTGTTCTCGATTACTCTATAATTCCCTTATAAAACTAGTTCTTGCATACTGCTGCACAATATGGGGTAACTGTTCAAAATAACAGTTGAATAAATTGTTACGGCTACAGAAACGCTGCGCCAAAGTGATGCTATATGTTAATTTCCAGGACAATTCAGTTATGTTATTTACTAAATTAGGTTGGCTTCCTATTGACGACATCATTCGCACAATTTCACAAAATCGGCAATGACCATGGTTAAGAATATCTTTCCTCTTATATTAACTACACTAAGGTTAGTCAAAACACTACACGAGAACCTCAAAAAGAAATTATCTTATCATGCTTATGAACAAGAAAAATCAAGGCCTCAGAAAATTCCATTCCAGTGCCACTCGTCGATGGAACGGAACAGAACCATCTGTTATAGAGACATAGTCACAGAGGCGCCTTTTGAGAGACCTTCCTAGAAAAACGAGACTGAAAAAGCTTTGTAACTAAACATTTGATATCAACTACAAATATTGATTTCAATTTATCAAACTTCTTTATCTCTTCGTTTTACTTTGGTTTGTTCTATTTTTAGATTATCTAACTATTGAGTTATCATTAATGGATGTAATCCTCGGTAAACAAAGTTTATTAGTACTATTATCATTTTTTATTTTTATTATTATCCAATCATGTCCGAAAAAACAAAAAAAAAACAAAAAACACTGTTGTCCGGAGGGGAACGAAAGTTCCACGAGAAAAATCGTATTAAATGCCAAACGTTTCCTTCCTCTTTGACATACACATTCGTCCGACCGAAAAGGCCCTTTTAGCACAAAGAACGCCGATTTTTATGCCTTTCTAGCACAAACAATTACCGATTTTTTGTGAGTTTCTAAACCTCATGTTTCGAGCATTAGCCCTTTGATCTGTTTTCATTCGGTGGGGTTGTCTTATGGTGATTCCTTATAGATAAAGGTCATCGAATTTCTTTTTTTGAAATTGTGCTTTAATATTCTCCAAAAATGTCTGTATCGAGAAATACGACAAAAAAAGGAAAGGTTACCTTGTTTAAAAAATATGACGGGCCAAACTCACCTCATCTACGTTAGTACTAGTATAAATCAGGCACAGTATTTCATCGGTTTACGGTCTATTTTGCGGTAACTGGAAGCAAGGATTTTAAAGTGACATTTGAAAAAGAAATGATTGGTTAAAAAGTCTCGAGCGTATGGAACAATTTGAGATATAATTTGCGGGAAAATCACGCAATTTTAAAACGACATCGATTCAACGTTCCTCGAGTCGTTGCTTTCAAGGTCATAATTTGCATCATGGAATTACGGGCTTCGTGAACGCCTTCAGTCATATCTTTTTTTTTCCATCGATGAATGATTAATCTACAAATTAAAAGAGATAATTTGTACACCAAAATTCTGCAATCAAAATATAAGTCAATGCGCTCGTTTCATAGCTTAAGACCATAGTACGCCTCTATCTGGTCTATTGATCGAAAAACAATATCGTTTTCTCGGAATACGCGCGCGCTTATTCGCCTGATTACGTGTTTTTACGCGCAGAACAAGTTGCGCTGTACAATACAGAGGGATCAGCTCAAGGTAGTCTTCAGGTAGGTTTACTTTTCTGCAATGTGAATGATTTTTCTTTAGTCTGTAAACCCATTTAGCAGTATTTACTGCGCACATTAAAATTGTACAAGTGTACGCTAGTCTCCAATTCCCTTCTTCCTTACGTGAGACTTGAGTGCAGTAATAAAAGATCAGTCAGTGGAGTGAAGAGGTTACTCCCTTCCTTGGCCAATGCTACGTACTACCCTCAAAGCGTACAACGTTTGAACCCCAACGTTTTGACCTGTCTTTAGATGTTGTCTATCAGGGTCTTAAATAAGTTATTACATTTTGCAGACTTTGGAATCGGGATTGTGCGATAACCGTGCAATCATACAATAGTGCACTCACTTGATAGTGTTCTCCATCAGTAAGGAGTGCTTGAAAAATTTTCCTTCTCCTCCGTGCACAATGTAATTTTGAAGTGGAGGGGAAATGAAATTGATCCACGGGACCTTTATGATTTCGGATTTTTTTCTGTCATCGTACGTCTCACATCAACAATTTACATATATGTAAATGATTAAAAGTGATCAAAATCTAATCTTATTTAAGTCTCTCAATGGGAAAACCTGCTGCAAAAGTAAACAGAAGTAAGAATTGAGGTAAATGATATTTTCGAGACACCATTTACTTTCTAACTTTTGTTTGACTGAAAGGTCATTGATGCACACTGAAGGTAGTGTCTAAATTTCAGATGTAACGCTATGCAATATCTTTGCGATGGGCGAGAAAATCGTGAATGTGCGGCCGATTACGCTAAAATTAAAAATTTACGTGTCCGTCATCAGGCTTTTTCCTTCTGTCTGTTTATTCATGTAAGCTTTCCCTTCTTTTCTCCTTTGCTGTTCAGTAATTGGTTAAGACCGAGAGCAACATCTCACAGTTGAGTCAACTTTTCCCTTTCCCAGATTCTCCCAGGTGCAGGACCGGGCTAATTCAATCCTGACCTCGTTTTCTAATGTAGAGGGTAAATTGTCACAGATAACCATTGAAACTATTGGCCCTCCCAGCAACCTCTTTCCACGAATCTGGTTTTCGTCCTGGATGAGACGGCGAAAAATGTGCAAAGTTTTCAAATGCACGTGTTTCGTTGTTGTTTTGCTCATTAGACCTTTTGTTCCGCCACGGTCTCGTCGCCGTTGCCGTCGTGGTTTTCTTAAAGTCACTAATACTAATGTACTGAAGCCATGGATCTAAGCTGATCAATTAGAATTAGAGGAACACGCCCATACCGTTAACAAAGAGCCGAAATGACCCTGGGCTCGAGTTGAGCACATTTAAGAGGCATCAAGCCACAAAGGGTAAAGAAGAACTTAGTGACCAGAGTAAAACAGCCAAGCGCGAGGCACGATAACAGGTCCATCGTAATTTTTAGTAGCTCTTATCTCTGTAAGACTAGACAATGCGAAGAAATCATTTATTCAGTAACGTTTCGACTGCTGTAGTGAAAGTCGTCAACAAATTTAGCGATAAGTCGCTTTTCAGTCAAATGCTAATTCGCTGAAACTGATTGGTCTGTCTTGCCTTGATACTGTTTGCGGTAAATCTATTAGCGCAGTGTCCACCAAGTTCTTCTTGATCAGTTTCGATCCATCGACAGAGTAAGAGCGTTCGATTCAGTTCATTAGCAAATGAACGAAAATTTCGTACCAAAAACGTGATAAAGGCAAAAGTAACACATTAGTTTTAACGAACCAGACTGAGACATTTGATTGAGGAACAACTCTTCACAGATTATTTACGTTTTTACCAACTGCCAGTTACGAGATGAAGAGCCTATAAAGTCTGAAAAGACTGATTATTACTACAGTAATTTCTTTTGGCCGATGTGACTCTACCACTGTTATTTCAAATTTCGTTCTTGCCGTTTTAACGAAACATTATAACTGAAAAATCGAAAGCTTGTGGATTTACAACCTGTCTTGTCTTAATTTGCTTAAACCAGAATATTGATATCATGAATAATGAACATAAGTTTTACAACAAAATAACTGGAAAACAAAAGGATGCACGATGTCAAACTTTGTCGTGAGGTGGTCGTTATTTGAGGTTAGGGGCGAAGTGTGACCTCTGTTTTTTTCGGAGGGCAGAGCATTCTTACTTCTTGAAAAAAAAAAGAACAAAACAAATCAACTGAACAAAGCAACATCAACAACAATATCAAGACACGTACAAAATAAAAAGAGGTAACTGAATCAAAGCATAGCAGTTCTTAGGAAACCAAAAGCTCATGTTCAGAATGATAACAAAACGAAACAAGTGACACAGAATAATTAGATACAAGTTTGTAGAACAGCTGTTTCTAGTTATACAAACATTTATTACGCCTCTGTATAACACTGTCAAAGATTGTGTGCCCGATTGATTTGTAGCGCATTTTACTGTGTCAAACGTCCAGTCAGTGATTAACTTATGGTCGTGAAGATATTATGTAGCATTTACGCTGCGGCTTAGCGGCCTTTGCCTTGTGAAGAGTGTCAAGAGAGGGAAAAAGACCCAAGTGAAATGTTCTTCATGGTAAAATAAAAATGTTCGGTGTGTAGAGGTGTCATTGTGGAGGGATGGTTGTCATCGTTGGTTTGACCTCAGTTTCCTTAGTTTCCTCAGTTTCCTTGGCAAGTACCCAATCACAATGAGTTCGTGATACCCACGTGCATCTGTTTCTTAGAAACAAAACGATCTACGTAATATTCAGTGACGTCCTCCAGGTTTAGTTGCCAAAAGAGCGGCAGCAAGCTTATGCCGGCAACATGTTCTCCTTAGTGTTGATAGCAATTTCAGCTTTGGTCCCTGCCAATGGCGCTGATTTGTCTGCTGAGTTTGCTCACGAAGCAGTTTTAGATACTTACGAGAAAATGAAACTGTTCTGGACGGTGAACTGGGAAAATAAAACCGTATCCTTTGCTGTCGAGGCAGCAACAACAGGGTGGGTTGGTTTCGGTATCTCTTCGGGTAATGGGAATATGGCCGGAAGCGACATGATTATCGGATGGGTGAAGGACTCCAAGGGTTACCTGACGGTAAGTGACGAGTGAGCAAGAATTTTTGTTCTAAGTTCTAAGCAAAAGAAAAAGGTTGAGAAAGAAAAGAAGGAATGAACGTCATTACGACATCTGGATTTAGATGACTCAAACAGCCAAAGTGGTGTTTGACACTGCAGTTTTAGCCGTTTCTATTTGGATCAAAACGTTCAATACTTTCAAACCAGTGCCTAAATTTAGGATTTCGTAGTTGCGCAGAAACATAGCAGTCTGTTCAAGAAAAGATTTGCTCTTCTGTTAACATTGCTTTCATTTTGAGCAGTATCAGCACAACATTGACCCGTTGTCACGCTAACGTGTCTGTATATAAAGGTCTGTATATAAAGGTAAACTGATGCTTCTAAAATTGTTTTGTTATTTAAGTGATGTAAAATAGTTTTGTATTCCACTTCGTCTTTGGTAAACAAATTAAAAAGGAGCAAACTACTTGCCTTTTAAAGAGACTTGACCCTACCAAACTGTATATTTTTCATTGCAGTCTGCAGTTAAGCTGTAAATCAGTAAAGCTTAACTTACCTGGCTTAAGTCTGCGAGTGCATACCACGGTTCGTTTTTGATCTTGTTTTATTAACTTCTTTTAAGGACCGGTTTGCTGATGCCCAAAGCTGTCCACCGTTGGACAAAGAAAGCAATTACAACTTTACTGGGTTTGAGGAAAGCGAAGGGAAAACTGTGTTGAGATTTTGTAGGAAATTTGACACCTGTGATCCTCGCGACAGGAAGATTGAGGTAATCATTAACATAATGAGAAGCCGATTATACTTCATTACTTGAGTTAATGGGCTCGTGACATAGTCTGTTCGTGTTATTCCGTATCAGTCAGCTCGGCCAAAATATTTAATCATAGCTTAAAAGGTAATTCCGCTGCGTTTTAAAGGCAGCGTCACTGTGTCTGAATAAACTGTATACCGTGCTGCTAATAATTATCATTCAACTGTTCAGCGCTAATTAAGAAGCAGTCTCCCTAAAAGCAGTCCGGCGCGTTTCGGGTCGAAAAGTTGATTTCTTTCAAACTTCGTCCAGGAATCTGTCTTAGTCTAAAAGTAATCGGTACCACCTTGGTTTTTTCAAATACAGAAAAATAATTTTTTTCTGAGCAAAAATCGCTTCAGCGCTCAAACGCCCGTTTTTAACAACACCGATTGTCAAAAATAACACAAATTGCCGAGCTCGTTTTTTTTTAGAAAATTCTAGTTTGAAGGATTTGTTTTGTTTCGCATATTTAGATCAACCCTTTTTACGAACAAAGCACATAAGTTTTGTTTTTTTAATGGTCTTTTTTTTTTTGGTTGACACCTACTTTGATGTTACCGCTATGACGTGAAATATGCTTGAAATATTCACTTGGTCAACTTATCTTTGACGAGTCATTTGATTCCATAAAAGCTTTTTAATGACTTGCAATAAGATAAAACATCATTAACTTAAGAAAAATCTTCATCTTCATTAGTAGAAAAACAGAGCTGTCGAAATTTGGCTCTAGGCGACCTATTGTTTGTTTATTAGTAATTAATGAGGAGGGGAAAAAACTCTAGAGGCCAGGATAGCTATGACAAGATTCACGTTTACTCAGAATTCGACTTTGAAGTTTTAGAGTCGAAGTTTTCACATTCGTTGTTTTTAACGTGAATTCCTTTCTAGTTGATATAAGTGAATAATCAAATAAATGACGAAACTTCAAGTTCTCACGAAGTCGCCATAAATAAAATATTTCATGAAAACCCACAAAACAAACCAGAAGAAAATTTTCCAAGACGATAAGATATCTGTGCACCGCCGTCAGGTCGCAAAATAATTTTTTTTAACTTGGTAACTTAAATAATGCGTCACGCAACCTCAGGTTTGTCAGTAATAAATATAGGTGCACTGAACTCTGTTATTTGAGTTCCTTCTTGATGCCTCGTCCATGTCAATAAGCCAGAAGTTTTCAAGTAATTGTCTACGATAGAAGTTTTGACTGGAACAGAAAGTAAATCAACCAGGTAGAATAGTTCCAAAGACTACAGAGTGTGCGAGACTTGGTTTTTTTTTTTCCCCCCAGTAATTCATCCCATTTCCGTACCAAAAAGGGCACGGGTGTGTTTCCATCAATCAATTTTTGGCATACAACCTTATGCAGTCCCAAACCTCACCGCATCAGTATTTTACTCAGTACTTTTCTGGTCCTGGCGTTTTAAAAAACTTAAATAAATGCAAACTTTTCTTATTTTCTCACTTCGTCCAAGTGTTCCTTCCTAAAGGTCTCCTACGCATAATTCAGAATCCAAATAATCCAAACCGTCACAAAAGTCGATGACAAAGTTGTGGAATTTCAATTTACTGAAATTATTGTTTGAAACTTGCCTTGCTTAATTTTACTCTTTTATGAATGAGCAATCTTCGACAATTTTTATAGTTTTTTAACCAAACTTGATTTGGTGTTTCTTGATTTAGATAGGATTTCAAAATGCTTGCACATTTCCTTGAGCATCTTAACCTTGAGAAATGAAAGTTTGTTTTTAAATGCCATTTCGCAAAGGTTTTAGACATCATAGATCATTGTATGCTTGACGCCAATTTCAGACTGTATGGCTACACTGACTTTCTCGAGCATTTGTTCATCGGTTAGCAAGGCATACTGTTCAGCTAGCTCTTCATTATCGTCAGGCTCAGCGTCATCGCTGGAGGTTTCCTTGCCATCTCATTGCTTTCTCTTCGCAGAGAGTCGGAAGAAATGTCCCTGGATTTGAAGCTTTGAAAGCCATTACATCATCTATTAAACATTTGTGTGCCACCGGTGTTGCGAGCATTGTTGGTGTTGCGATTTTTTACGAACCCTGTTGAAGTCCTAAATGTAATAACTGTCCTAAATGTAATAAAGTCCTAAATGTAATAACATTTGGTCCTAAATGTAATAAAGCCCTAAATGTAATAACGTTAGGTCCTAAATGTAATAAGCCTCCAATGCAATCGTTTAACTGTGCTAACATTGAGATGTTAAAGTGACAGCTATTGCATCAAAGAATCCTCTGACCTGTATTCATGGCATATTGCGGGCTCGCTGATATTATCAGGGTCTTTTTATTTGCTAAAGACGTAGGTTGAGAAGCATTGGCTACAAAACCTTATACTGATGTGTTTTTGGCATCAAATTGACGGACGCAAAAGCAATGACAACGCTGATCAATAGCTCTCTTTATATCATGGGCTCAGACTCTTAATTAAGTGTAACAGATTTTGACGATATACTTGTGTGATCAGTGCTGGAGTTAACACTTCATGAACCAAATTACAAGGAAAAGGAAGTCCACTGACCTATACGTTAGACAAATTCCGGGCTCGTAAGTGCATTTTTTGCACTGTCTTTCCTTACCAGATTTGTATGGGTCTGCATAAAACATATTCATAAGTGTTATTGACCAAGCGTGAGGTCAAAATGGCTGGATATTGGGCGAGTTCTTTTTTTTTTTTGTTTTTGTTTTTTTTGCGTTTTTATGGACTGAGACGAAGTCTCGGTCCGTAAAAAAGGTAAAAAAAGAACGAGGCTAACATCCAGTCATCTTGACCGAACAAGCTTGGTCAAGAGAGTTTGTATTCTCTTGGCTTAATCATTAAAGGATTCATTGTATAGAAAAAGATCTCGCTTTGATAAGAATCAAGAATGGCTTGTTTATTTCGAGAACCGATAGTGAAAGCCAACTGTGTTTGCAACACAATAAACCCAAGAGGGTCGTTTATTTTTTTCTATGTATGTGCCGACATTGTCCAAAAGTTACGAACTTTGTAAGTTTTCTTGCGTGGGGTCAATACGGGGAATCCAAAGCGGGTGAGGGTAGGCCCATCATGCCCGCTCAGGTAGCCAGTCAGAAAACAGGATTCACTTCATCTTGCCCGCGCGCGCTGCTAGCTATATGATAAAGTGACTTACAGAGCAAGATATCTATTGACCAATCATATATTATTCCATTTCACGATCACAGGTCTCGACATGTTGCCTTTTTTCCACGCAAGAGCATTGAGCTACAACATTCAACGCATGATGGTCAGTTGATGGTCTGATAAACCATTCATTTTTTTTCCTTTATCCCCTTATGACAGGTTCATCAGTTCCGGAACCGAAATATTGGGAAAACATATATTTTACAGTTGATCTCAAGTCTACATTTCATTTTTTGACTTCATCTCTTCTCCCTGCCGTGAGGGGAGAAAATGAATAGATAAATAGATGAATGAAAAAGGAAAGCTCAACAGTTTCCATTTATAGTCATATGGTACATGAACTGATTACTGAGGTGGAGTAAAGCCATAGAGGGCTACAAATGCAATATCCCAGGTTCAAAATTGAATAAATCAAGGTAGTCATTCTTAAAAACGAACTCAAATGCTTCATTAAAATCAATTGACACTGAATAACATAGATGTGCAAAATTTCAGTAACACTATTGATGATAACACTTTTCTTTTGGATTAACATGTGACAGCGAAATCATTCAGACTGCTCTAAAATGGTGCATCAGTACTTAGGACTTTCACACGAACGATAACATCAACAATAACATGCTAGTTCATCATCAATTGTAGTAAATTTCTTTTCCAAAAAGTCCTAATGATTACGTACCAATCGATTCCATCCTATTGAGCTTCCAGCCAAGCACAAGCCTACTTTAGGCTGGAAATAATTTTTTCCAACTCGATCAATAAACCGCTCAAAGGACCATACTTCGACTGCTGATATTTCTTATGTCCAGCAAGTAAAAGGACGCCCATTGATATCAGCGAGCCCGTAGTGTGATATGTATACTGGTCAGCGGTTTTTTGGTGCAACAGCTGCCACTTTAACATCTCAAGGTGGATGTCCGCCATAACAATAATGCACTGAAGGAGATAAACGATTGCATTAGAGGCTTATTACATTTAGGACTAAATGTTATTACATTTAGGACTCTATTACATTTAGGACCAAATGTTACTACATTTAGGACTTTATTACATTTAGGACAGTTATTACATTTAGGCCTTCAACAAACCCATAGTTTATAAACACAAAAGAGGGGGCCTTTCAATAAATAAGTTCTCGTTGCGAAATTTTGTTAAATTAAAGGTTGCATTTTCGAATTAAAAGGACTGTACTTTAACTGCTGTTAAGATGAACGGTTTCCAACTGAACAACATGAAATATTCTGAATAAACCTGAATCTCGTCATAGCTATCCTGGCTTCCGAAGTTTTTCCCCCTTTCTCATTAATTGACCGATAAACAAAACGATAGGTTGCCTATAGCTGAGAGTCAGCTTTCGGCGGCTTTGTTTTTCTATATGAAGATAAGGATTTTCTTTACTTAATGGTTTTTATCCGAATGCAAGTCAAGAAAAAGCTTTTACGGACTCAATTCACGCTTCAATCATAAATTAGCCGTATAAATTTTGTCTACTTTTGAGACCGCTTCATGTGCATTGTTAGGTCGAATTTTCGAAAATGCGCGCAATTTGTTGGCCGGCTATTGAGCGAGAAGTCCGCCGAAACCTCAGGACGTTTTTATATTTCCGTGCTCTTCTACCCTATTTTAGCCAGTCTGAATAAAAATACCTTGGGAAAGAAGTTGGAGTTTGCGCTGAGCCGAGATAAAAAGTTGCATATTCCAGGTCATAGCCGGTAGCGTCAAAGTAGGTTTTAACCAAAAAAAAATTCAGTGGAAAAAAACTGTTAACAAAACGTATGTTAATTATTTGCCCTCAGAAAGGGTTGATTTATATATGCGAAACAAAACAAAACCTTCAAACTAGAATATTGTGAAAAGACGAGCTCGGCAATTTGTGCTATTTTTGATAATCGGTGTTGTTAAAAACGGGCGTTTGAGCGCTGAAGCAATTTTCGCTTAGGAAAAAAAAATTGTTTTGCTGTATTTGAAAAAACCAAGGTGGTTCCGATTACTTTTGAACTAAGATAGATTCCTGGGCGAAGTTTGAAGGAAATCGATTTTTCTAGCGAAACACACCGGACCGTTTTTAGGGAGACTGCGTCATAATTTTGAATGATAATAATGTTCTCTCATTTCTCCTTCAAAGCAAAGAAAGTAAATTGGTATTATCCCTTTTCACCCTATTTTTTATTTTTTTAATTTCTTTTTTTGACAGGAGGGCACCACTAAGGTCGTGTTTGCATATCATGCAGAGGACCCCACTTCTGAGGACGATATGAAGAAACATACATTCCGAGGGGCGAAGAGCATTCTACTTCTTAACAACATGGACAAAAAACAAGTGAACGAAACCGGGTGGCAGCAGTTTTACGTCACGAATAGAAATGTTAGATACAGATAAAAAGTTCTTATTTTAGTGTTCTACATTTTGGAGATTGTTATCGAAAGTGAAGATTGTAGAGTGTCCATTCAGGGAATTTGAAGCTAACTCAAAATGTAAATTTTTTTTTTCAGGTAACAATTCCTAAAGAGCGCACAACTTATTGGTGTTCTCTTATCCAACTACCCGAGTTCAAATCAAAGCATCA
Organism: Pocillopora damicornis; assembly: GCF_964200805.1. Lineage (NCBI taxonomy): Eukaryota > Metazoa > Cnidaria > Anthozoa > Scleractinia > Pocilloporidae > Pocillopora > Pocillopora damicornis. The sequence continues at coordinate 7,589,342 of NC_142677.1, read as the reverse complement.
TATTACAAAGGTGAGTACAGAATTGCAAAACATTGCAATAAAACCTGTTTTCATCCAATTATATCTTATTATGGTTAAGTGACCAATCAATGTAGAAGGCCACCGCTTAGATTCTTGCGAAAATAAGTAAAAAATATGAACTTGCATGTTCAGGAATGCGTTGATAACAAATTGTTTATACGGTCCAACTGAGTTCTCCAAAGAAAAACAATTTGGTAGTCGGCGGGATTTATTGACCTTGCCACAACCTTTGACATTTCACTCGTGCATTTCAAAACTCTCCACTTATGAGTCAGAAAAAGCCACACTCTTAAATTGGACGGTGAGCTTAGGGCGGGTAACGAAATGTTTAGGTGTAGGGAAGTACCTAAGGTAAGTTTACGAAAGGTGTATCAATTGATCTATGCGGCCAAGGTTTCACAAACGTTTTTGTTCTTAGTGGAATTCTAGAGATTTGTAGCAACTAATCATTAAGAAGAAGTAAAGCGTTACACTATTGATGTTGGTGTCGCTTCCAAAGAAGTTTCAGTATATTGCTTTTTTATAGTTTGAGCCATACGTAACACCTGGAAACGAAGGAATCGTGCATCATTTACTCGTCTACGAGTGTCATGGGAATTTTAGTAATGCTTCCTTATATGGTTCTGGCTTTGACTGTTCTGTACCCAATATGCCTCTACGAAGTTGTTATGACTACAGTGTCGTTGCTGTTTGGGCTGTTGGTGGTACGGTAAGACGTTTAACTTACAGCTTGCCCGAGGAAAGTAACTTTAAATTTGACATATTTTGACTTTTGAAAGGTTTTTCGTTACTCTCCCTAAAAAAATGTATGTTTTACTATCAAATAGGCATTTTATTATCCACCGAAGGCTGGGTATCCAGTTGATACGAACTCGCCAAGGACGTTTTTTCTTGAGCTACACTATGACAATCCTAATGCAATTGAAGGTTAGCACCTCACATTCTGCGTCTTTTGTTTGTTTCAATTTTTAGTTGAGGAGAAGAAACAATGAGAGGTGTATTTTGCCCTCAGCTATAAAATATCTATTTACCTCAACATTTTTTTTGTCAAATAGGACGAAAAGACAGCTCAGGAATTCGTTTTTACTACACTTCTCATCTCCGTGAGTACGACGCTGGGATAATGTGTGTTGGAGAAAGAATAAGTAAATTTGCGATAATCCCACCAAAACAGGAATCTTGGTTGACTGTGGGTTACTGTCCCAAGGAATGCTATCTGGTAAATTGTCTCAAACGTTCACAATCACTTGCGTTTCCATGAAAACTTCTTATTCACCCCCATGCCATCAAGAGTTTTTAAAAAAAAATAAAAAATAAAAAAATGGCAATGTGGTGAAGCTGGCATCGAAAAGGGGCAAAACACATGTGGTTAACAACTTATGATTTTACCTTTTTTTATACACGGTGCATTACAGTGCCTAGGAACGTGTGTCTTAAATTTACATCAGCATTTAACATAAAGCACTTTTTTTTTTCATAGGAAGACTTGCAGGCGACTAAGCTCCCTGAAAAAGGAATAAAAGTGTTTGCTGCCCTTCTTCACACCCACCTGCAGGGTAAGTCACCTTGTTCTACTTTCGTTGTTTAGAAGTGCATGGTGGTTGTTGTTTGTTTATATGTACGCTTGTCTGATTTATGTTTCCACGTTCTGTTGATAGTCATACGTCATTATGGAGCTAAACCTTGATATCATTGAGTTTTGTTTTCATCTGCAGGGCGTGCAACATGGACAAAGCATGTTCGCAACGGAGTTGAGTTACCAGAAATTGCAAGAGATGACCATTATGATTTTAACTTTCAGGTAATTTATACTTCATACCTCAGGTGCGACTTAATGTGGCATAAGATCCACTATTAGCATTTGCCGAATGCACAAGAATTATTATACAATATGCTACCCCCTCATCAACTTATCCTTTATTTCACTTGAATCAATTTGTCCAGTCGGAACTACTAATATTTTCACGACATCCAGAATACTTTAATTTTCAATATATATATTTTTCGTTTTACCCAGTCAGTACTGACAACATCTGGGATTATCGCGACCTCATAAGATAACTCTTCCAGTTGTCAGTGGTCGCTCACGGAAGTCATAGTACAACCATAACCTCAACACTGTGGGCACTGTGACCATTCCCTATTAAGATTCAAGTGCTCCTTTCGAGTGTCGAAACGTGATACATTCTAATAAGTGCCTCAGTTCATCTTTCACTACGTGAGCCATAAGACATTGCTGGCTGCCAAGCTGCGAAATGATTTTATCGAAAAAACTGTTATTAATTTTCCAACAGTTAACTTTCACTTGTTATTCCGCAGGATATACAAGTTTTGAGAGAGGAGGCTCACATCAAACCGGTTTGAGAAAAAATTTGATTTTAGAGCTAGTTTTTCATAGAATCACATTTTATATTATCTCATGAAAGGATAATAATTGATGTGAGTTAGACGATGTGTCCTACTGATTTATTTAATGCACTCAAGCTTCCACGCAACCATGTGATTGAATAATCTGGAAGAACAACATTGCTTATGATCATTTTACGTTCCTTTTTTTTTTAAAATTAAATTAGATTAAGTTAATGTGAGTTTAATATTTCTATCAAATCGAGATTTAAGAATTCGCATCCAGATGATCGCTGCACATTTTGTTTTCTTCACTGACGTCTTTCTTATCCTTCAGGGGGACGACTTAATTCATTTCTGCAAATACGAGACAATGGATCGCGATACACTCGTGCAGGCAAGTGCGATATCTGGGCCCTCAAAAAAAAGCTGTTGGTTTCTTTACAGCAGTGACACCTCTCTCAATCTCTATTTCAAGTGATTGCAATAAAAACATGCCATCATTGATTTCACTTTACATGGTGCATGACAGAGTGACAGATAATGTACTCCTACTCCACTTACAGGCTGGTTTCTCTACCACTCAAGAAATGTGTCTGAATTACATGTTTTACTATCCTCGAATGGTGAATGCTACAGCATATTGCTCCAGCTCTCTACGTAAGCCAGTGTACGACTTCATCAAAGAACGCTTGTAAGTGAATTAATACATACTTGTTCAAGTAATGTTGAAGTTAGATCTGATCTGCTTCCACGAAACCACCTTAATACGTCTGTCGAGAAAATAATCAAAACGCAGCATCAAAAGTGCGAACAACTGCTCAAGTAAAACCGGTGTTGCATGCTCTGCCACCTGAAATCTTTCGCATTTCTCAACAAGAATCCTGTTTTTGGGAGCTATTTTATTGAATAATTACCCATCCCCACTTAATTTCACAAGTACTTTCATCGCCTATCAATGAAAAGCAAGGAGTTTAACACTAAAGTGTTGGTATTCGGGGCATTGTAATTATTCCCTAGATATGCTATTTGTGTATTTGGTTCATTCCTATGCTGTCGTGCTGAGGTATCCCCCCCTGAAAGGAGGGAATGAATTTCTCTTACAAAGGGCCTATTTCATTCTTCGCGTGAAACGAAATGATCCGTCCAGCAAGTTTCTTGAAGGTAATAGAACATTCAGCGTTGATCATGACTGGCATCCTTTCTTTGCCAAGTCGTCAAGAAGCTGGATAAATCTCATTGACGTTCTAGTCAACTAACACAGTGAAAATTGACCAACAAATGAATTTAAGCACATGATTGTCTGACAGAGTATTATCCCTATAACAGCCTAGAGAACAAAACTCAAAGCAAACTGCAAAAAGAAATGTTTGCGAATACGAAAAGAGTTGAAGAACACAGAGAAGATGAAAAGGAAACACACCATAGCACCAAAAGAAGCGAACATGACTGTGGAGTTAAACCAAAGATTGTCTATTAATTAAATCGTAGAGCTACAGCATGTCTTGTTTCAAGCAATGTTTGGTTTCATTCTTTTTTTAACTTTAATTTTCCTTTGTCTAGCCCTTCCTTAAAGGAGTCAAAATGGTCAAATCCTCTCATTGGGGCAAATATCTCATGGACGAAGGAATTGGTATCTGACTTGAGGAAGAGATTTGATGAAGCAGAGACATTTCTTTCATATTGTCGCGCGGTCAGTAAACTGATGAGGGGCCCGTGCGAAACTCACTACAGTTAATATAGTGCAATTCTTAAGGGTGATAATGAGATCCCGACATAATGTGCATGAAAAGATGTCGAAATGACAAAACACAACAAACAGTGGGTGGTGGGTGTATGACCACGGGGGTGTGCCTGTTTACTGGGGGGGGGGGGGGCTGGGAGGGTAAATGCCTCGCTATAGGCATAGTTTTCATCGTAATCGTAGTTTTCCTTATCTCCAATCTGATTCTGTATGTAACAGTAAGTCTGCCTACTCCTTAGAGGAGTAGAAGTAAGTGTACAGCGCTGAGTTTTCCTTTGAACTATTGTTAATTATTTCCTTTCCAGAGACCTAACAACTACACACATCCGATTCCAAAGATCACGAAGCCCTTACCTCCTCGACAGTCCAACTGCCGTGGAAGAAGCACGACACCAGCCCCTCCCGTTGGAGACGCCTTCTTGGTGAAGACCTCATACTCTACAGCAATATCCCTGCTAATTAGCTATTTCGTGTTCATGTGAACGATCAAAGATATGCCATCATGATCACAGTTCACAAATTGCTGGAGAGTACAATCTGCACTAAAACCAATGTTTGCTCCATATCTTAACGTAGAGATGATCTCTCAGAGGATTAACACTGCCGTAGTAGATACAGATAAATATCACTTAATGCATTATTAATATTCTTTTGGAATGACGTTAATGGCTAAGGCAGACGGAAAATAAACTCTGATTTCCCTCACCTTGTACTTGGTGTTCTCGATTACTCTATAATTCCCTTATCAAACCAGTTCTCTAATACTGCTGTAAAATATGGGGTTATTGTTCAAAGGAACAGTTGAATAAATTTTTACGGCTACAGAAACGCTACGCGAGAGTGATACTAGTTCCTAAGACAATTCAGCAATTTTATTTACTAAATTAGGTTGGCTTCCTTTTCACGACATCATTCGCGAAATTTCACAAAATCGGTAATGAGCATGGTCCAGAATATCTTTCGTTTCATATCACTTGATTGGTTTCTCCAAAACATTCTGATCAGTAAGGGGGGCTTGAAAATGTTTTCTTCTCCTTCGCGCACATTGTCATTTTGAAGTGGAGTGGAAATGAAGTTGATCCACAGGACCTTTTAAGATTTTGGATTTTTTTAGAAAATACTGTCATCGTAGGTATTACATCAATTCACATATATGTAAATGATTAAAAGTGATATAAATCTAACCTTATTTAAGTCTCTCAATGGGAAAACCTGCTGCCAGAAGCTAACTTTTGATTAATTTTTACAGTTTTGCGGAGTGCTTCTTTGAAAGCAGAGATACAGAAGTGGTCAAAGCTAAGAGAGTTAATTGTATGAACCCTCTTTAAATTCTTACTGCTTACTGTACTGGTAAATTATAAGTACAATTTTGAACAACTGCTACGAAAACGTTCTTTGAATTCATATCAGGGTAACAGAGAATGCATTGCTTCAAATAATAAAAAAATTAATTACTAAAAAAAAATTGACATGCGTGATCACAATCGTATCACCTAGCAGCGTCTAAATTCCCCTATTTAGAGGGTGTGAATGGGGTTAACCGACTAGCGACAAAGGGCGTAAAAAATTACTGACTACCGACGAAACGGGGAAAAAATTACCGACTAGCGACAAATAAATTCTAACCAACAACCGACATGGTCAGACGTGATAGGGATGTTTGTATTCAGAAAGAACAGCATTTTGATGATTTCTAGCTCAGAAAATCCTTCTTCACCCGACGTAACCACATTAATTCCAAATTTAGCCGAATTATAGAATTTCTTGGCTTCAAATTACTTTAAATCCACGGGATCCTTCTTTTCGGTGAGCAGCGTGGGCTCATTTCTAGAACAGCGGCTCGTAATCGGGCTGACAAGACGCCCTGCTGTCTCATTTCAAGAATAGCGGATCACAATCGAGCCGACGAGACGCCCTGCTGTTGTCTTTTTATTGCTCGTTGTTTGTTCATGCGGTCGGGTCATGACTGGGATTGCTAAAGTCATCGTGAGTTTTTTTCGAAAAGGTGAAGAAGTCGCCATCGAACGTCATCGAAGCAGGGTCCCAGTAGACAAAGAAGCTCATAGAGGAGTATCTGAACGAAAAAAACATCTTACGGAGTTTTTAGGATTAAAGGAGCAGGCACATCAATATGGAATTGGCGGATTTTCGTTAAAGTTATTTCGCCTGGCGAAATCGCCTGCGGGCAAATGCGAAAATTTTGCAATTGTGACGGATGGGCAATGGCAGCTTGAACCTCCAAATTTAATATCGGATGAAAGTAGCAGTGTGCTCAACGGTAAGTGTGGAATGCGTGCAGCGGAGTTTGATGAATCACTTTAGTTCTGTAGTTAAATATTAAGCTCAAATATTAACGTGGTTAAACTCTGGTTCCACCGTTTTTTGTTTGTTGTTTTGTGGAGCGGAATGTTTTTTTTTTCTTTTTCACCGTCCATTTGAATGCGAAAATTGAGAAGAAAAATCCCTACAAAGAAGTAGCGAGTAAATCAGTTCATAAGCTTCTTTCTGATTAATTGGTGAATGAACAACAGTGTAGCTTAACATATTAAAGACCCCGTTTATTTATACACGCCCTTAAATTTATTCGTTTCTGAAAACCAGACGTTCAAATAATATTCAATTCTCTCCTCGAGGGAAGCTACGCACGAGAGATTTCGCTCGATGTCCACGTTTAATACATCTTGACGAGCATTTGCTGATAAGAACTGTGTAAGTTTCTCAAAAGCCTACTAAAGAGAAAACTTAAAACACACGGTATTTAATATTTTAGTACACATTATCCAAGAGGTCACAAACTGGACCGGAAAGCCAGTAGAGTTGCTGAAGGCGCCGGCTACATCTGATAAAAGCAAGCAGAAGTCAATGAACGACACTGAGAAGAAAGGTGACGAGTCAAAAGTGAGAAGGAAACGGAAATCACGAGAAGAAGCAAAAGAAGATGAAAATCTGGCAAAGAGGATCATGACTGAAGGAGGTGACATCGAGAGAAACGAAAGGCAACAAGGAGACCTTCAAAAGTTTCAGGATGGTAGGGCTGAATTAGCACTTGTAGTTCGTTTACCTGATTTTCAAAAGTCATAAATTTCGCTACTTTGGAAATTCTGCGGTATTCCTTGTTTATAAACACTGCCTTGTTTATACAACGAAAAACGCTCACTTAGTGCGTTCGCTATGTAAAGATAGTTTCTTTTAAATTCCGGCTAAAAACTGTATTATTATCACTTTGATGGGCATTTTGGCGCATTTTGCGTGCTAAAATAAAGAATTTGCCGGGCTAAAATGTATTTTTAAAAATAAACCAAGACAACCAATGTTCGCGCCGTCTTCTTGTAGCGTTGGTAAAACAAACCGTGGAGCTATTTTTAAAGCCCAAATCATGGCTGAAAACACAGAAAACAACAAAAAATTTGTAAATTCTCAATCTTCTCAGGTAGGGAAGAAGATCTTAAAAAGTTAGATGGGACACAAGACTCATGCTCATTCAAACAAATCGAAGGGATATGCTCTATAGACAAGAACTTGTTTGTTACAGATGTTTCCGCTGGAAAACTGAAGATAGTGACGAGCCTCTCAGAAACGGTATCTTTTCTGGGGATTCTTGGCTCCCTTTACGATACCTTTGGAATTCATTCTAAGGGTATGAAACCAGACGGAGTGTCCTTGAAACAAGCAAAAGAGAACGTGACAAAGATTGACAGCTATGTAAAAGACACTGTGAGTAAGGTGAAAGAACGCTACCAGTTGAGCGAGACGTCTGCAACCAATGGTCCACAGGGAACTGTATCACAGAAGACGCAAGTATCTGTGTCTTTGCTTAAAAAGGGCATAGAAAGGCTATAAAAGAGCGTGATGGACATCAACCCCCAATTTGTAGATGATCTGCTGCTCGAAACGTTGCTCACAACAGAAGTGGAAAATTTGCACGCTGTTTCGCACCTTAAACACGAGACATTTACGGTACTCACACATGCCCAGGATTTTGGAACAATTTGCAAGGAATCTCTGAAGCGCACATCTAGATGGGCAGCAAAGTACTACACGCATGACAAATCCTACTATCCGGTACCTCAATCCGCCATGCCCCTTTCTGCTATAGCTACGATGACACCTTTGCCAAGTGAGGACATAACACCAGGGATGGAAGGACAGATCAAAGAGTGGCTAGAGAGTTACAGACCAGTACGCCAACGGACGGTTAGGAGTGAGACCACAAAAGATAAGGCTGGGGCCTTGCCGCCAGCTGTCTACGCCGTTCACCACACCGACGAGTCTGAAGAGAGGCTTCGATATCCTGAAGAAAACACTGTATCGTCAGCAAATGCACAACGCGTTGTCAGCATACAATTTGTGGACGAAGGGGATGTTACTGAGGTGTTTGAGGATCACAGAGAAGTACAAATCGATGAGTATGAGACAGATTCGGATGACGAGGAATCAGATTTTGAAGAACGTCCAGAGGTTGTCAACAGAGCGTGTGTTACCCGATCCGGCAGGGCTGTTCGTGCATTTGTGCGTCTCGACATGTAAAAGGTACTAACAGTTAAAAAATCCATTTAACGGTGCAGATTGATACGTATGACAACCAAATTTTTGGCAAAAAAAAAAGAGAAAAAAAAGGAACCTCTCAGAAAAGCCACGAGAGCCGTTGAATAATAAGTCTAGTGAGTTTTTGTGGACGTCTCGGAAAAAAGACTTCCGTAGCTTACAAATTAAAATTAGGTATCCCAGGGGCTAGAGTGGGTGTTTCATTCTTTGTAGAATTTACCTCTCTTGATTAACTTCGATGCCCCGTAGTCGACAGGAAACAAATTCACATCTATAATAAAAGCTTTGGTGAATTTTATCGGTATACTAGATTTGCAAACAAAAGTGGGGTAGATGAGCACGTTGCTAAATTAAAAAACAGCGTTAACGAGGTTTAAGTGAAAACAAATAATGAATTATTACAAGTATTACACTTCGTCTAGAGTTTAAAGTCTTAAAACTGGGCAACTTGCATAATAAATGTGAATAATTAACGTGTATTTTTAATTATTAATTGAGATTTACCGACAACCGACAAAGGTCAAAAATCTTCACCGACAACCGACAAAGTAATGAAATTTTAACCGACAACCGACATTTTGACCCCCCCATTCAGACCCTCTATTTAGCCACCCCCGGAAAGCTGGGGTTTATTGGCCAACCAATCAGAAACAATTAAGGATGCAATTTTTGCCCCAAAATGGAATTAGAGGTCTGAGCAGTGTTTTTAATTTCCTCATAAAAACTCACTACCGTTTACAAAGAGACGGTGAAAAGCTTAAAAGAATGAGAGATTAAGCCATTATATTTATCATGAAGCGTTGCATAGCTTCGCCTGTTGGCTGCACTTGATGAGAAATTTAATTTAACCTTAAATTGGTGTTCAAATCATCAAGGAACTCTTTACCTTAATTGAATAGTTTACCAAAGTAAGGCATTTTGGAGTTATCACTAGGATGAGTATCATTATGATAAATTTTAAGAAATCTGTTCCGAACGATTATTCTTGAGAAAGCTAGACCACATAAAACCCGGTCAGTTGACCAGCTTTATCTCAAACTGGGCGCGCGCGGTGGATATTCATTGCAATGGCTAAGTAATGTGCGAAGTTTTAAAACGCACGTGTTTCGTTACTGTTTTGCCCATGAGATATTTTGTTTCACAACGTTCCCGTCGGGGTTTTCTTTAAGTTCACTAATACTAATGAGCTGAAGCGATGGATCTTAGCTGATCAATCAGTATCAGAGGAACACGACCATATCGTTGACAAAGAGCTTAAATGACCCAGGGCATGAGATGAGCACATTCGTGAGGCATCAAGCCACAAAGGGTAAAGAAGAACTTAGTGACCACAGTAAAACAGCCGAGCGCGAGGCGCGATAACACGCCATTCGTAATTCTTAGTAGCTCTTATCTCTGTAAGACTGGAAAATGCAAATAAATTTCGATTGCAAAGCTAACCATTAACTAACGTTCCCACTGCTTTAGGGGAAGTCGTCAACAAATTCATGCGATAAGTTGTTTTTCAGTCCAAATGCTAATTCGCTGAAACTGATTGGTCTGACTCGCCTTGATACTGTTTGCGGTAAATCTACTCGAGCAGCCTCCATCTAGTTCCTTTTCATCAGTTTCGATCCATCGACAAAGTAAGAGCGTTCGATTCAGTTCATTAGTAAATGAACGAAAATTTCGTACCGAAAACGTGATAAAGGCAAAAGTAACACATTAGTTTTAACGAACCAGATTGAGACATTTGATTGAGGAACAACTCTTCTCAGATTACTTATTTTTTTACCAACTACCAGTCCCGAGATGCAGAGCTTATAAAGTCTGAAAAGATATTATTACCACCGTAATTTCAAATGATGGGGCTTTTGGCCGATGTGACTCTACCATTGTTGTTTAAAATTTCGTTCCTCTCGTTTTAACGACACATACGAATAGCTTAGCACTTATTTACAATACAGTACTCAAACGGTGTAGCGTTGCGTTAAACGGCCGCCAAGGCATCTCGCCGAAACCACCAAAAATACAAACTGCAAATGGAACAGCGATCTGCTGGGGGCATGACGTCACCGAATGTGAAGACTGGCGCGAAACCATTACATAGTGTAGTCTCTGTGTGGAAGAGTCTTCACTTCGCTTTGCCGTAAAGCAGAGCCAATTCGGTAAGTTTCTCCTCTTTTTTTCCCTGCCGATATTGCATTTATTCGTTGTCGTTCATGATAGTGTTAATTAAAAGAGCGAGACTGGATTCTACCACGGTTTACCGGCCTCCCGGTTTACCACAGTTTGCACGTGTTGGTGGGCCTGAATTTTAATAGTATTACGTAGTGTTATGATGTGCATTAAATGTCTATTGCCGAGCTCTCATTTCTTTTCTTTTCTGAATCGCGCTTTCTTTTCAACGGGAGTTTAACTTCAACGGTTCTTTGAACATTGCAGGAGTACGTGAGAAGTTGGATTTTGTGTGTGCCCTGGACGCCATGGTCACGCAACTCTAGTCAATATATCTAGTGTGTACTGAACTCAGTCTGTAGCAATAATAATAATAATAATAAAAATAATAATAATAATAATCATAAAAATTAATAGTTGAGGTACAGAAATGTAAAAATAAATAAAAATATAAATAAATACGTCTACCGAAACAAACGACGAAACAGCAAGATCTGCCCTGTCAATTGTCTGAATTATGCAATAGTTTTTATTCAGCAAGTTGCGACTGTAACAGATCGAACGGTAAAACTCGACCTAGAGTTGGACAATTACGTACTCTTATCGTCCGGCACACCAATTAAATCATTCCGATATCACTTTAATCGAAAAATGTCAAAACAGATCAAGGATATCAGTTTTCTTACCATAGCGTCCAGGGCACACACAATATTCAACTTCTCACGTATTCCTCCAATGTTCAAAGGGCCGTTGAAGTTGGACTTTCATTGAAAAGTAAGCATGAGTCGGAGAAAGAAAAGAGAGCTCGACAATTGACATTTAATGCACGTCATAACACTACGTAATACTATAAACATATTCAGGCCCACCAACGCGTGCAAACTGTGGTAAACCAAGAGGCCGGCAAACCGTGGTAGAATTCAGTCTCGTTGCTATTTTAATTGACGCTTTCATGAACGACAACGAATAAGTGCAATATCAGCAGGGAAAAAAAGAGGAGAAACTTACCAAATTGGCTCTGTTTTACGGCAAAGCGAAGTGAAGACTATTCCATACAGCGACTACGCCATGTAATGGTTTCGTGTCAGTCTTCACATTCGATGACGTCATGCCCCCAGCAGATCGCTGTTCCATTTGCGGTTTGTATTTTTGGTGGTTTCGGCGAGATACCTTGGCGGCCGTCACCACCAAAAATACAAGGATGTCGTATAGATCAGCAAATACAAAGATGGCTTAAGGATCAGCTGCTGGATAGCATAGCTAATAAAGGAATGGCTTAGCCTTCACGTCACGCCACGACGATTCGCCACAACATCGAAATATTTCAAGTAATACTAAGCAATTTAATGTTCAGGTAGAGCATCTGATGTTTTGCAAAGCTATTCGACCTAACGCTACACTATTTGTGTCTACGCTGTACCATTCTACATTACGCTGAGCCATTTCACGCAACGCTACACCATTTGTGTGTACGCTGTGCCATTCGACATTATGCAAGGCCACTTCACGCAACGCTACACTGTTTGTATGTACGCTGTACCATTCGACATTACGCTAAGCCATTTCACGCAACGCTACACTGTTTGTATGTACGCTGTACCATTCGACATTACGCTGAGCCATTTCCCGCAGCGCTACACCATATGTGTGTACGCTGTACCATTCTAAATTACGCTGAGCCATTTGACGCAACGCTACACCGTTTGTGCGTACGCTGTGCTACTCGACGTTACCCTGAGCCGTTTAACGCAACGCTACACCGTTTGAGTACTGTATTGCAAATGAGTGCTAAGCTATTCGTAATTAAGCTAGTCCATTCCACAATCTCATGATCCAACTCAACATGGGCTACTAGACCATTTCTCATTTGGCTAAACTATTCATGTTTAGGGTGTTCTGTTTCACGAAGGAAAACTAGACTGTCTATAATTTGGCCATGCCATTCCTTTATTAGCTACGCTATCCTGCAGCTGATCCTTACACCATCTTTGTATTTGCTGATCTATTTGATATCCTTGTATTTTTGGTGGTGACGGCCGCCCATAAGATTGACAACCTGTCATGTCTTAATTTTCGTAAACCAAAAAAATTGATATATCATGAATAATAAACATGAGTTTGACCTCAAAATAAATGGAAAACAAAGGGATGCACGGTGTCTTTGGTTCATTCAAAGACGTGAGGGCATCTGTCATTATTTTGATAAAATGTAATTATCATTTTTGAGTTTACCATATTTTTCCTCTTAGGATTAAAGTCATTCTTGTGCTGCAAAGGAAACGCGGTGACTCTATCAAAAGTTTTGAAAAGGTTTACGAAAAAATGAACGTTCTTTCCCCATTTTGTTTTCTCCGTGAATTCAGAAACGTAAGCCTCTTCAATTTGTGTTATTTTCAAACATTTCTAAGTAAATTTAATCCGAGTCAAAGATTCTGCGTTATTAAAATTTTGGGCGTTGAAGTGATTCGAGTTATACCCAAAAATGTATAATTCCATTGGATACCCTTGTTTGACGCATACTTCTGTGTCACACAACCGGATAAAACCAGGTGATGACACTACAATCCTCAAAGTGAGATTGAACGAAATGCAAAACCTCAAAGGTGGTGTCTGGACTTTTCGTTGATTGGGCCGAGTATGTGGTTTGACGGCAGCTGTAACTCTGACCTTGCAAATTTTTAATATTAAGCACAAAAGCCTTTTCGGTTTTCAAAGAGAACAAAAGATGGAGAAGCTACTGAACGCTAATATGAAATACGGTAGGTTTATCTACTCTGACTCATTTCGTAAAAGTAGCGTGTACATGGCCAGTTGATCTGTTTAAGTCTTTCGTTCAATTCTTCAGCAAACTTCTCGGTTAATGTGCTTTTCAGTGACTTGCGGTGTTATAATTAACATTTCACTTGAATCTCTATATTTAGCGTGTCCTGTCAAAGAAAAGACGACACTGCTCACAAGTTTACAAAGCATTAGCGTTGTTACAGCTTAGCTGCCAACCTCTGCTAATTTTCTTTTTCTTTCTTTTAACCAAGACAATAAGTAGTGGCCATTAACCCCTTCACTCCGAAAAGTGATCGACATGTAACTTCTTCCGATAATATCAATACATTAGTCAGCAAACAGGTAATAAGAATACTCAGTCTTATCAGACGGGTTGTTGTTATAATCTCACACCAAATTCTTGTAACTGATTTAGAAGGAAATGTGCGGCAGCCAGAGAGGAGAATTAACATCGAAATCTTAGGAGTTGAAGGGTTAAGCTCACAATTACAAACCAAGTCCATCGAGCGCGTATCCGGTCTCAGTTGTAGCGTGTCACGTGTTTCAGACTACAATTCACGGGATGAAATAGAGTATAGGTTATGTAAGAAATGCTTTATGATTCGCAGAAGACTGAATCAAAAAGAAAAAGTTAATCTTGTCCTGATTGGTTATTGTCAAAGTTTTTTTTTTATCATGTGCTTGTTTATCCAGTCACTGTGTATCGAGTATTTGTGTGTTGTCCGTGTGAAACTGCTAATCCAATAATTACACAAACTTTTCCTATTAAAATGATGGAGTGTAGTTGCTGAGTCAAGCTTGGAGCGAACACTAAGGTTATTTACTTCCGGTAATAGCATGTACTTCACTTTCTAAAAATCCCATGCGTCTACATTTGCGCTTTCGCATGTGTGACCGGAAACAAATCCTGTACATTTTTTTCCTTTTTCATGGAAATAGAAATGGCTCAAGTCAACACCGCCGTAATGTTGCGATTGTGGTAACAATGGAATAGACAGGTAAAATTAAATGAATTGAACTCGTATGTATGAGAGCATTAATAACTTGCAATGCGGCAGAGCCCGTCATTGAATGAAAATATTATCTTTGCATGGGTCTAAATTCCGACAGTCACTTTATCAAGGCTGATAAGGGACAATCATTTGATCTTAATTACATCACCTGGTCTTTCCAGATGAAGTGCAAGATTATTTTATTTGCCTCACTGATGGCCTTGTTTTCTTAACCAACCTCACTACCAACGGTAATTACATTTAGTTCACCTCATCTGAAATAGCGGTATGTGAGCTTCAGTGGAAAGAGTCGTAGCGAAAGAGACAACGGCTGAGTTTTTACCCTCAGTCATCTGTTCTCTAGCGAGAATAATCATCCAACCGTACATGTTAGGTTATCTGAAGTTTAATTAAAAAGTTGTGCCCCTGTAATCTACAGATACACTCCAACAAATCTCTTGAATTTAGACCATATTGTTCTCTGGATGCGTGTCGGTATAGTTCGATAAATGTTGACTTACGATCTCATCATCTTCAATATCATTGATAAACGAATTGATCTTATCATTAATGGTTGATTCGGATTACCAACACTGATACTTCTTTGACGCCCAAAATTTGCGGCGCGCATACATCACGTTACTGTGTCAATGATACCTCCCTCTCCCCCTCACGACCTTTATAACAAGCAGCTCTCAGATGTCTCTTTAGAAATGTCAGGTAACAATTTTCCGTAATTTATCGTGAATGTCAGTTTCATTTACTAAGTACTTAGTGCGCAAATGCTCCCGATGAAAAATAACTGACGCGGAATGATTCGCAAGATACGGCTACAGGTAGGCATGCTTGAGTAACGGTGTTGAACAGAGACCTCTGACTATGTTCAGAGTGTCAGACTAATGCATGATGTTATCTTCAGTTGTGGTTATAACCATCGTCTGTTACGTGGGAAACGTGCCACTTAGATTATCAAGAGAGACCAATACTGCATGCAGTAAGGCAGTATACTGAGAGTGTTGGTCGAGCAATCTTGTTGTACTTAAGTGGCTTTCCTGCATTCCTGAATAAGGACGTAGAAGTTTCTTGAATATTTATCCATCAGATCACTGCAAGGGATGTTTAATTTTGGTTTGCTGTCCCGTTGACTAGTCGAGTTACTTACTTTATCTTACGGACTGAAAAAAACAGACAAATATTGAAAAGAAAATAATTATTACTGACTTAATCATCGTTGATTTGTATTAAGTAATTTCGATTCGTAAGTGTAACAAGGAGTACCGCATTAGGCGAGCTGGAAATTCAGCGAAGATCTAAGAGAAGTTGTAAACACTCAGTATACGAAAGGAAAATGAGGCTTGAGGGTTGCCCCCACGATTTTGGAGAATGTTTGAAAGCAACTGATAGACTTAGATAAGTGGAAGCAACAGTTGAATTTTTTGACGGCAGGGAAGTGCACTAAACTTTCTCTGACTCTTCTCACATTATCAGCCAGGAAAGATCCTGAATGTACCACTTGTGCATGTCTTCAAGAGGGACGTGGTTCAATTTCAACCTTTTAACCCGTAAGAGTGATAAGCATCTAATTTCTCCCAACAATATCACCCTGAATAGAACATAAAGGTCATGTGAATAAAGGAAATGATCACAAACTCAAGAAGACATTGATTTAAATACAAATTCACCTTTTAAATATCTCAAGAAATGCGTAGAGAACAGTATGGAGAACCTGCATGGTGATGTCGGGGTTAAATACTGTTCCTGATGCGTTGTCATGTTGGGACATCTCTCGATGTATTTAACGATTTTATTTACAATTATTACAACATTAGAAAAATCGACAAGATTGCCGGAAGTCGGTAGAAAAAGGAAAAGAAAGATCTTGCGATAGATCACCTTATCCCAGAAATTCAGGCTGCTATAATTTGTGGGTCTCTGGTTGGTATACCTCAATGTGTATAATTAGGAGTTCATCACACGTGCAATTATCTTTGCAGGGGGTCAAGTGGAGTCATGATACAAAAATATGAACTTTCTAGCTATCTTCTAAACCACGAGTGAGTAGAAGGCGGGTCCACTAACCCCAACCACCCACCCACCCCCGACGAGGGCATTTTGAAAGTTTCTAGAGTATCCATTAGCTGAGAAGTTTAAAAAGGGTTGTGACATAAAAGATAAAATTGATAAAATCTGTCACTCTGCATATGAAACGTAAGAGACGTGTATCCTACTAAAGCAAACAGATTAAGATGTCATCAAAGCATTTTACATTGCGACAGGAAATAAAACAACGACAAGAAAATTAGACGCGTAAGACCAAACAACATATAATTTGTCATTTTACCAAACTGCAACAGAAGATAGATTTTAGGACATAACAGTGAGATAAAAAAAAAAAATCGGGAAATTATTCATGCTACTGATAGTAACATGTCTTTGGGATTTCCTTTTCATATTCGAGATTCATATTTGCATCGGAACATAAAAGTGGTAGATAAAAGTGAGTTTGAAGTCGGTTCGTGTTGTCCATTTACATGAGTTAATGTCAGTTGACACTTAGGCTTTTATTGTGGCGCACACGGAGCTTTGTTTTAACCACACTTTTAATTTATTTGCTTTTGTCTCAATTTCAATGAAAACTTTGCACTTTGCTTATTTGCTCACTTCAATTATCTTTTTCAGAACCGGTGTCTAAAAGCTAATTGTCGCTGAATCAGAACAGTATATCTTTTATACTGAAACTCTCCCATTTTTCCAACTATGCGTGTTGTTGTTATCAGACATGAGTCTCCATTTCCATCGGAACTGTTAACCGCAGCTATTTCTCTATGTCATCTTTATAATTTTATGTTTTGGTCGCCACTGTCTCCAAATGCAATTTTAAGCCTCGAGCGACAAAATCTTCCAAATATTAATCTTATGGTACCTTTCAAGGTTTAACGAGGATTAAAATGCATTGGCGGAAATATGAAAGCCCAAATGCGCAGCATATTTCATCAAAACACTGTAATCTTACTTTGCGGTTTGTCCGCAATTTCGGTTTAGTCCTTTCTTCATCCAGTGTTAAAGGTTCTCCGCCGGTGTGAAGATTGTGATAAGGAGCATACTATTGACAGAAAACTTGTAGAATTCGCTAACAGAGAGAGTGACATTCATCCTGAGTAATATTCTGTCTGCAACTTATTAGCTGACATCATCAGTTCTGGAAGAAGCCGTTGTTTGCAACATCGACATAATAGGAAACTTTCCAAAATGAAAAATACACCTGCCAGAGGCAATTCACTTTATCTTTTAAATAATTGATGTTTTCCAATTTTGCTTAATGCTTTCGCGGCCATAGAGATCTTAAAGACAATTAAACATCTAGAGTGAACAATGAATGGGTGAAAAACGGAGTATGTAATTGATTTTGAAGAACGTAACTGCTCAGTCCATCAAGCATGAATAAAAAAAGAACTATTCAGTTTTCATATGCTAATGTAGATTCATTCTCATTTCAGCCGCTGTTATTTTCATGGTTTGAAAAATGGTAGATATCTAGAACAAAACCTGTTCTTCGTTTGCTAATGTAACTCGTGTTTATGTTTAGCAGTTACGTCATTTCCGTATAAATTACTTCCGTTTTGAGTGAAGAAAGCCGCTGCACGAGCTGACCATCGGTCCCAAAAGTGCGAACGTGTGTCAGAGAAATGTAGGAGGTTGGACATGGTGAGGGTAAATTGGATTTTCGTGCTCGACTTGGTTACATTTCTCTTCAGTTTATCAGCAGGAGAGAGAGGTAAGACAACTTAATTTCGACTGTTAGATATAATCACGAGAGTCAAAGGCGATTGCCGTTACACGATTTAAAATACGACGAAATAGTTCCCAAGTAGATTCTGTCAAGGGGTGCGTGTCTTAGTAGGATTTAGCTGCTCACGGAATGATGTATAAATAAACCGCTCAGTGGATGACCTCCTTAGGAGTTCTTTGTCGCTGGGTGCGTGACTTGAATCAGCTCTGAGAAGATCTGTCATCTAAGCGTTTAGGAATATTGACTGCTATGAAACGTAATCTAAGCAGTGATGATGCGTTGCGGTTGTTCTTCCCGATGGGTGGTTACTGCTGTTTACTTCAGCTACAAAAACACGGATAAGGCAAGGCTATCATTCCAGTTAAAGAAGTAGGCAAAAAAAGTGATAAAAGCGTTCCCATTAAATACAGAAATCAAAGAAGGGAAGGGACATTTGATGAACTGCCCGCGAAGATGTGTACATCTGTTAGTCACAGATTGCGTTCTATTGTAGTGCTGATTTGTAATTTCTCTTTCACCGTGTGAATTTAGCGTGTCTCAATGAAATTATGTAATGTGAATTTTTTACTATTTGTTTGTAAAGTGCGGCCGCTTTATTTTTGAAGCGTACGCCCAAAATTCAAATGATTTGGAAACCTGACACTCCGCTCGGTAGAGCCATAGAAGTGGAGAATGTATTCCTTCCATGTTCAAGTGTTTGCCCAGCAATTAGCACCTTTAAAATCCGACTTCCGATCGTAGGATTGTGTTCTTAAGTTACTTTCGTAACCTCCCTGCCCAAGAAACGTGAATGTTGCTTTGATTCTCTTTACTCAAGCAATGTATCGGTCTCCGTACGAATTTTGATAACCATAACTAGACCTTTTATGTCGTTAATGGCTCGCAGCTTGAGATTATTCTGCTAATGATCTCACTCCTAAATGTTTCGAACACAATTCGAAAAAGGCATCTTCGTAATAAGGATTTTTTTACTTTCGAGGAAAACGCTACGTTTCTTTACATTTCTAATGTTGCTTTATCATAACCGTAATTGGGAAACTGATGACTGCGACGGAAACATGTCTGTCACAGTGAGAAATCGGGAAGATATTTGCATACAAGCTGCAATCGAAACATAAATGTTTTGCATGATGAAAAGAGTGCAATTTCGTAAACAACACTTAAAGAAAGCTTCGGATTTAACAGCTGTTGTCAAAATATGTTTACATGAATTGACATTTAAGATCTAACTTCGTTCGTTGTTTGATTAAAATGTTTTTGAAGAGTTTTAAGACCGCGGCGTGGAGCAGATTAATCCGTGCGTGAAAAAGGACAAGAATTTTGTAATAGGAAATAGCGCCCTTCGCAAACAGAAAACGAAATCAATATTGTATGCAAATACATGTCAGGAAGCATTATCTTTTTTAAGCCTTAGGGCGAAAAAGTATTATTTCCTTTATCAAATTCGGTGCTTCTAAGTTAGGTCTTAGTTAAGAGTAAATACTTTTAGTGGAGTAAAGTAATTTAATTACCACCCGAATGAAATTAATTAAAATTGTACATCACTGATAGCGGTCTAAATAAATTTAATTCTAGTGTGGCTGGCTTTTCAGATCAGATTCTTTGAAATCTTATTTTATGAGATTTTTCTTGGAGGCAAGACTGATCATGATATTTAATATCCAAAATTCCATATATTGGAAGCAGCGGGTTGATTAGTGAGACGCGGTGAAATTTTGAAAAATTTAAGACTACCATGGCTTGAGTTCAACATTACGAAACGTATGCTCAAGTGGAAGTTATCATTTCTTTCCTGTTTAACACCAATTTAGCTTCTAACTTCATTGGCTTGACATAAATATTTGAGGCTCCTAACTTATGTAGAAAATATGCTTCTCATCAATAGACCTTGATTTGTGTACAAGCCAGAACATCAGGAAAAAACAACTTTCAAAGGCGACTTTCATCCTTTGATTTCTCCGAGTTATATTCTACGCAAAACAGAGTGTAATCTGTTATCTGATGTCATGGCTAGCTCGAGAAAAGGTTTCATGTCTTAATTTGCTTGAAAAAGTGGCCTATTTGGCAACTTGTGGTTATTTAGCATGTTGTAACATTTTCATTTAGAAGTGTTCTAATCTTAAAGTTAAAATGAGATAGAAATCTATGTTCATCATTTTATCTAAAGAACAATGCCTCTTTCTCCCAAGGTGTTGCTTTGCTAAGTGTAAGACTGATCCTGTGTGTAAAGTCAAAATGATCAGACAGAAATCTGTTCCATCGTAAATTGCCTCATTCTCCCACATTTTTGCAGTTTTGAGCCTAGAAATCTTGCAAGTTAAGTCAAAAAGAGATAGAAACCTTTGCTCCATCATTTTCCTTTAAGGAAAACATTCATGTCTCTCGAGCTTTGGCAATTTTAAGGTTAGAGGTCTTCTGTGCTAAGTCAAAATGAGATAGAGTTCTGTGTTCAATCATTTTATTTTACTAAAAATCGCCTCATTCTCTCAAGTTTCTCTGGTCTTTGGATCTTGAGTGAACCACCAAAAATAATTTGCACCCAGATTCATTTTATAATTTTGCAGACGAGTAGTGTGTGGTTTATTTGCTTAATATAAGAATGCGAAGTGTTGTTTTTGTTTTTTGTTTTTTTCACTTTTTTTATGTTTCCCCTTTTTTCCTTCCACTCAAATTTCCTTTAATTTTAGGTTACCTTCGTAGGAACATGGAAAAAACATGAGTCGGGGCTCTATATGAGTATTCACCTTGCAAGGGATATTGAATTATTCCATTAGGCTGAAAAAAACTGAATAAGAATGATCAGCCATAGGTGTTGAGTTAGAGGTGTTTTTTTGTTTGGTTCAATCTTAGTTGGTTGTTTGGCCAAAAAGTGGCCTGCTTGAAAATCATGTTAACAGAAGATCTTTTGAATTGGATGCACCGTATGGAAAGCTCTTTTTCAAAACTAAGATTGTTTTTTTGTTTTTGTTTTGGTTTTTGCTGACTTGCCATACATGTATTAAATTATGGATATTACTTGTTATGTAAATATTCAAACAAGCTGCAAATATGTCCTAATGTGCAATGTAAACAAACAACATCACTGAAATATTTTCAAGGATGTTGAAGGATATTGAATTATACAAATTTTTGAAATTACAGGTATTTCCTTTGGTTTGCCCAACATTTAAAATGATCTACTTTTGTATATTTGAAGTTTAATCACTCAAAATTGTCTTTTTTAAATTTACTCAAATTCAAACAGCCAACTTGTTAGAAAGACCTAAACCAGGTGGTGGTGCAGAGAGCTGGTATTGGAAAACATCTCATGGCCATGGGTCAGGGGTAAGTTGCAAAGCAAACATAATTTCATCTTCCTATATGTTGCATTCCCTCACTGTTATTCTACTCAAAGCAAAGCCAGGAATTTGTAAGGATCTACTCTGCAGTTTCTTCGAGCTCACAGGAATTCCAAGTTTTTCTCCACACTAGTCCATCTTGGGATAGGTTCTTGGGAAACTAAGAAATGTTGAAACAGAAAAAAAAACACTTAAAATATCCAGAAAATTATTGGATTAAGGGATCTATATAGATGTTTTGAAATGCATCAAGAAAAGGTTGAGATATTAAGAACAAACAGAAATTTTAGCCATTACACTTCCCTAATATACACAAATTTCCTTGGAGATTTACAAACAATGCATCTAAGTTGATGCTTCTTGTGCACTTACATACTTCATTAAATATATGGCTCTCTGTGTGTGTAATGGAGAAAAACAGAGCTATCAAGACTGTTGTCTGTCTGCCTTCTGATGTGACACATTTATATTAAAGTTTTCTTTAGTAACACAATTTTATGACAGATTTGTCTCTCCATTCAACACTTTTAATGAAAGTATTAGTAGCTCACATAAACCCTTTAACCACCAGAAGTGATTAACATGTAACTTCTCCCCATAATATCCTTACATTTTTTAGCAAATAGGTTGTGAGAAGTCTCAACTTATCAGGTTGCAAGCTTAGTAGCTAACTAGTACTGTAGTTTATAAGTAAATGTGTTGCAGTCAGAGGGAAGAATTGACAATCACTTGTAGGGAGTTGAAGGGTTAACCTCTCAGAAGTTTAGTTTAAGTCAAGTTGACTACTTCAGTTAAAAGTTCAGTGAATTGTATCATCATCATTTTTTTCTATTACAATCAAACCTACCCAAAGACTACCATTGAGGCTAAATCTGATTTATCAATCAAGAGTTACCAGTCATATGTAAGGTAGCCAAGGATTATTTGATGGTAGTGTTTGCTTCCGATTTTTATTTTTTTCCTTTCACCTTGTTAAGTCTAAAATGGTTGTTTTGGTGTTTCACAGTGGACTGCTACAACCTCTGATGATGCCGCATCGCGTATATATACAGTTTGTGACATAGGTGTTTGGCAACCAAGTAACTGGCTATGGAGTGATGCTATAAGTCACAATAATCTGAAGAGAATCGACTTAGCTATCAACTACACAATCATGAGATGTACTTCGTTTTCTGATGAGAGACTAAACTGCTCTGAACAATTTGATGTTTATGGATACCAATCAAATGAGAACTTAAATGAGTCAAATACTGATCCAAGAAATGGATTTTACAACAAAATGAAAGTAATATCCATGCCAAATAACACCTCAAGCAAGTCTGAAAGGGTACAAGGAGTTGCAAAGCTGTCACTTTTCATCAAAGAAAGAACTTCAAAGGTATTCTTTGCTATTCACGACCAAGGAGCTTGTCTTGTATTGCATTCATTTCTGGTGACATACAATGTTTGTCCAGAGCGGACTTTACCAACAAGTCTTGTATTGCTACCACAAACAATAGCTCCAGTGAATGAATCTGAAATAGTCAAAATACCAGGGGAATGTGTGGCAAATTCACAACGTACAGCACCAGTGTTGAGTGCCATCTGTAGCAGCAGTGGTGAATGGACTCAGAGTGATGATGCTGCAGGAAAATGTCTGTGTTTACCAGGATGGGAGAAAATTGATACGGAATGTCAAGGTATGTTTCCAAATTACAATATTGGAGTTGAGGTTACAGAACTGACAGTGAATTGTGCCATGCAAGAATGCTAGGTACAGTAAAGGGGAGGGAGGTGGTTATGTTTGAGAGCAATAAGGAGGGAGTTAAAGCATGTTATAAAAATGTATCCTGTATTACAAGCCTAATAGACAGTATGTGAGTATCTCTGGGGTGCAGGGTTTTCACAAAATCAGCATTTGCCATCTATGAATTATTGGAACTTTTGTTCTGCAATGACAGTTCTCTTTAGTGACGTTGTTTACAGTTGTAATTTGGAGAAGGCACCCTGCTGAGATTTTTTAGGCCCATTCATTTCAATTATTTGATAGGTTAAGTGACATTGGCATATCAATAAAAACCTAAAGTAATGAAATTTGTATGATAAAAGAAATAATCTGGCCCTTAGATTGTTAAACAAAAGCACAGACATTGGATAGCAATGATTGTTATCCATACCATGCAAAAGATTCAATAAGCCTCACTCCAAGTAGACAAAACATAATAACTCTCATCATTTGGTGTTTGGTAGAAATCTCAACCAAATACTCATCAGCCCACTACTACATTGTTCAGGGGTTTTTTCAGGTTCTTCTTTGCCAGAACCAACACACATTACTGAAATCTTGTACATAACAAGTCACAATTAAGATGGGCATGGCTTCCTCTTGCAATATCATTGGTTTTATTGTATTGGCAAGGTTTGACAGACGTGTCTGTCTGGGTGCTTCAAAACTGCCCTCATTACTTTTTTATCGTTATTGCTTTTATCGTAAACAAGTCTGTCACACACGGAATATGTATTTGTAAAGAATCTCCTCTATTTCCTTTCGTTAAAACTAAAATGTTTTTCTTTACTTGATTCTGGGTGTTAAAGGACATTTTTTCTTTTGAGGCGCTTATAAAAGTATCTCAAGCTACCATTAATGTAAAGAAACAAACGATCAGAATGACTGATAAGTGGTTAGTGTGGTTATGTTATCTGTGATCGTCGTCAGTCAGTAATATAGCAAATGTCAGGAATGACAGATCTGAATGCTTTGATAGAACGATCTTGAAGATAAAAGCATACCTTATCAAACTGCAAGCTTGTGAAGAAGCATTGTTAGACAACAATGGATTCCTTTGTTTGCAGTTAACTTCAGCCAATGCTAAGGGTCAAACACGATTCCAGTAGTTATGTTTAGTTTGCCGCCAATGTTGGCAAACAACGCGGCATCTTTGTCAATGGGGAACGTTCAACCGACGTGATTAAATATGGGAAAAATCCGTTCATAAATTATCGTAGTTTTTTAAGATTCGTGAAAATTTCTGACGGTCTGCACTGAAATTTACCGAAGGGTGTTATTTTGCATACCGAAACCAACATGCTGAGCTGCGGCAGATACATGTAGACACACCACGTGACAGCTGACGCAATTCGAGAGGACTGTTTGTATACAGTCAGTTCTCTGGCTAACAAATTCTTTTACTGATATCATCGTCCTAAGCGCGGGCGAGATTGACGAGTAGCGAGAAATTTAATGAACGCGAATGCAAATTAAGGCCGTTCACGCCTAGGCTGTTCTAGACTTTCAACCGGGCACTAGAGTAGCGCAGATCAAGAAAAGAGAGAGTTTAGGGACCGGTCGCGTTTCTATGGGATCATATCTTGGATTTGGGTAGGCTGTGTACCTGGTGATTTCATGCGACTTTTGCGCGGCGGAGCAATTCTGCACCTTCTTTTTCACCCCGTGTTTTCGCTATGTTAGTTCCTCTGAAGGTCTACGTACACTTTAGGCAGGGGAAATTTCAACGATCAAAAATTTGTTTTGGCTCTTGATAAACCCAGGTTGTTAGCAGAGAATAGGGGTTTTTGATGGGTCTATTGTTAGAGTTCAGTTACCAGTTATAATCATATGTTATTCTCACTCTCAGCTTGTCCACTGGGATACTTTAAAGACAAGACCGGAAACACCAAATGCTCAAAATGCCCGCTAAACAGCAACTCGGACAGATATCGGAAACGCTGCAAATGCTCCAGAGGGTTTTTTCGCGCATCATGGCAAAGTGTGTCAGACAATTGTACAGGTCAGTAGTGCCGCCGGCAAGTTTCAGGTTTTTGCCGTTGGTAATCATATTTTTCATACTCATGCTCCTTGGCATATCTTGTTGTCCTTACAGCTCCTCCTTCTGCACCAAAACATCTGCGAAGCCTTTTCACCAATCAAACAACAGTGAGTTTAGTATGGTCACATCCGCGGCACCTTGGTGGTCGAACTGACTTGTATTATGAGATAGAATGTAAAATTTTGTGTCGGAAAGATCAACGAAGCTGCAGTCAGGATTGTGGATCACAAGTTCTTTTCCTGCCTAGACAGAACAACCTATCGCACACCAAGGTGATTTTGACGAACTTGATATCACGGACAGTTTACAGATTGAAGGTACATGCAAAGAATGGAGTCAGTGAAAAAGCTGAGATGGACGGATTCCCTTCCCGGTTTGCCAAGTTAGACGTCACTACACTTGAGTCGGGTCAGTTTGGTTCATCTCCTTTAAGTGAAGCTTTATGATTAAGTGAAGTTCTATGATTATTCGGCTTAATACCACAAGTCCATTTTCCATCTCAGGGTGTTTAGATAAGCTTTGTTTTACCCGTTGTTTTTATCTCAGTTCCTGACCAGCCTGTGGTGACAGTGCAAAGGATCGACAGCACTTCGGTGAATGTGTCGTGGACTCTTAAAACTGGCCACGAAGACATCCATTTCTTCCTTGTACGATACCGCAAAATATTAGACAGCGCAGACAATTATCACACTATCAACACAACGAAAACGTACATCAAAATAACTGGATTGGAACCTGACGTGAAATATGAAATCGTGGTGAGTTAGATGTGATCAGTTAATGCCCTTTTTTTACAATACAAATCGCTGTGAATTTAAATTTTCCCAATAAATACAACTTATTCACTCATTTTTTGCAACGCCGCCCAGTCATGCTCAGAGGCTATTTACGAGAATGATTTTTATTTAGTAGTACTCTATGTTGATAATTTCAAAGTGTTGTAGCAGTATCTTTCTTATGAATCATTGAATTCTGTTGTTTTCCCGAATTTTAGGTCGTTGCAAAGAACAGCAGGGGCTTCGGGCCAAGTAGCCAGGCAGTGAAAACGCCACAAGACTACACCGGTAAACTTTTCTCGCAAGCGCTTTAACTAATGTATAGTATAAATCCTTACAGGAGGGTTTCGATGGGGTTAACCGTTAGCCATAAAGCGGCCCAAAAATTAGTCGTCAGGAACAAAAATGGAAAAATTTTAACCGTTAGTCGAGAAAAAAGTTAACTGTAAAAAAAAAATTCTGGCGTAAACAATGGAATGATATTAACCGTCAGCCGTAAAAGCCATCACCCCTTTGGGATCTGGTTATAAATTAAAGTACAAGCTGGTTAAGAGAGAGATCTTCTATCATCCCGACCTATATTCTCACCTGACTGTGATGATGACTTACTGTACGCTCAGGATGTCGAGACTTAGTGCTGTAATAACCGAAAACAGTTCTTTTCAACCTCAGGTTTTACGAAGAGTGGATAACGCTATCCATTGAAATAGTCCCAGCCAGTGGATAGCGATTTACACAACGCGCGAACACTTATCCGCTGAATAGGGTTTACCAAGAGAATATGATCTTTTGCGTTTACCCATTGGATATAACGTCATCCGCCCTTTGATTACCTGGTCCCATGGTCCTTTATTTTCTATCAGCTTTTGACCTCTGGTTAGTATCATATTTGTTATTGTATTTATTCGCTGATTATTTAATTTAATTTGTCAGTTCCCAGTTTGGATGAAGACAAGAAACTTTGGTTCATGATCGCTGCTGCCGTCGGAGGAATTTTCCTTATTCTGATCATAACTGCTATAGTCTCGTTCGCTCTATCAAAAAAAAGGTATTATTCTTGATCTCATTTGTTTGTATGTGGATATCCAGTTATTTCAAGTTTCAAGAACAAGGGGAGAAAATTGACTGAAATAAATAACATGCTTGATGTGATGATTTCTTCCAGGAAATCTCGGAAACGAGCGAATACATTTGAAGGTCAGTGGAATGGGCATTTCGCCGACGACTTTGAATTTACCCTTCGATTGCTCACATCCCAAATTCTGATTTGTTATTTATTAAGTTATTTTTATTTTAGCTATCTACTAAATCGATTTTCTCGTCAATAACAAAGTACTTTTACTCTTTTCGTTTTCAGCTACTGAACTCTTTTCTAACCATGGGCTAAGTCAGTATGTGGATCCCAGTAACTATGGTGATCTCATGGACGCTGTCAAAACATTTGCCGCCGAGATCGACGGATGTCAAATTAAACTGGAAACTAGAGTTGGCGATGGTTAGTATCTATTAATAATGACTTTTCTCTCTTGTTAAGAAAACAAATGTTTTTCTTTATCCTGAACTTCTAACTTAACATTTAATTAATCGTCAGGTGAATTTGCTGAAGTTTTCAAAGGATTGTATGAAGATTGTTCGGTTGCTGTTAAAATCCTCAAGGTGCGTGTGCCATTCCGATTTTTTTTATTTTCCTTTTCATGTCGTTAGGATGGAAGGTGTTACCTTGCCTATTAGTTCTAATCTTTCTGGTTACAGTTGGATCTGAATTTCAATCGATCACAACCATGCTATACGTGCTTCCAAGTACAATTAAATTCAAATGTCGTGTCTTGTTACATTTCAATCGTTTAGCAGTTTTCTATGATCTTAACACTAAGGAAGAAACAATCAACGGTTTTCTTTCCTTTGTTTTATCAGCAAGGATCGAGTTCCAAGACCAGAGACGACTTTATTTCTGAGGCGTCCATCATGGGTCAGTTTAAACATCCAAATGTCATCAAGCTGATTGGCGTGATCACAGTCAGTAAGTGAACTTCATTTAAGATATACACGATGTTAGGCAACAGTACAGTTAGTAAGTGCCTCGCTTAACAGGTGTATTTTTTCGGTTTGTCCTGTCAGGTAGACCCATGATGATTGTAACAGAGTTTATGGAAGGAGGATCACTTGATAAGTTTCTTAAGGTAAAGGAATAACGATGCTCTTGAACAGACCAGGCTTTAACTCTGAATTAGAACAAATACAGCGAAGATTGACGGCTATTGTTCAATTCCATTGGAGCCGAACAATCAAATTCCACTTTTCTTTGGAATCTCAACAGTTGGCCAAACAAACGGAGTGCCTTGTCTCAGTGCTTCAAAAGTATGCCAGCGTTGTAGCTCAAGTTATGAGTATTACTTCTTTCTTCCTTTCTTAGGATCACGAAGGTAAACTTACGCCCCTTCAGCTCATTGGTATGGTCCGTGGAGTCGCCTCAGGAATGTTGTACCTTTCGTCCATGAATTTCATACACAGGGTAAGTATTGCACCGGGAAACAGATCAAACTACGCCGCAAGTTCTTATAACAGGAAAATAACCATACATCAAGTATAATTTATTTGGTTTCTTTACTTGAATGGGTTAGGGTAAGGGGTTAGCGGGTATCTAACGACACATAACTGTGTTTATGTATACCTCTACCAAGATCTGGACGGAACGGTCAATCAAATCAGACAGGGTATAACGCGCGATACACTTCCTCTAAACCATAACCATGTGATGTTGTATGTCAGTTAAAGTTGTGCAGAAATCAATGCTTGGGTTGTAAATACAGAGTACATATATTTAGAGTCAAAGCTCGAGGCCAGTTTATTATATTTGTGCAATACTGATTTCAGGACCTTGCTGCTCGCAATGTTTTGGTTGGAGAGAACATGGCGTGTAAGGTGTCTGACTTCGGATTGTCCAGAGAGTTGGAGGATAACCCAGATTCAGAGTATCAAACGCAGGTAATTCACCAGTTAAATTTTTACGCAGACACCTAAGTGGATGTGATCATTCGAAAAATTGTTTCACAACCCTTTAACTGTAGCATAAGTAGAGATGACGCACGATTTTGCCTTGTCACAGGGAGGAAAAATTCCAATTCGTTGGACAGCACCAGAAGCGATAAGATATCGAAAATTTAGCTCTTCTAGTGACGTATGGAGCTATGGAATAGTTTTGTGGGAGGCCATGTCGTTTGGCGAGAGGCCGTACTGGGACTGGAATAACTTTGAGGTAATGTAGTATTTTTGTACCAACTTAGATGTGTATGGTCAGGTACGTTTGCAAAAGGAATTCAAAGTTTTACGAAGTTTATTACTAAGCAGATTAGGTAATATATCTCTAAGAGAGAATAAGAGTGAAACTGGTTTGAAATTTTTTAAACAAGAAAAAGGTGAATCCGCCGCTAGCCACTAGACGACCAGGGAGTTACACCAAGAATTTCGCTTTGCTCTAGTAGGTCGGAAAAGGGATGGTAGTCGTCTGGGTTTTCTCAGTGTGTTAGTTTGTTGTTGTTTTTGTTGTTGTTGTTGTTTTCTTTTGTTTTTCTTTTTGTTTAAGACGTTCAGTCCCTTTGTTTAGCGCCTTACTTTGTGAAAAAATTTGTGTCGAAAACCTTTTTCAGCCCCCCCAAAAATAATAATCGCACAATACACTATAACCCCTTGCGGAGGCAGCCACATGCATAAAAAAAAGACAGTCCTAGTAAATGTTTTGCATGGAAATACATGGCATCCGAAACGAAAGGTCCACAATCAAACTGAGCTACTCGTGTTTTACTGTTTTAGGTTATGGACAGAGTAGAAGGAGGCTACAGGCTGCCAGCTCCTATGGTATGCACGATACTTATGTCATGTTCATTTGATTTACGTTTAGGAAAGGGGGAAGGGTTACAGAGGTTAAGTGTGTGTATGTACTATAAGATTTGATTATCAGAGCTATGAAAGATAACCTCTAATGCTTGATTGAAGAAGAAAAAGAAACACCCTGCTCGGGGTGATCGACTGTTTGTTTGCTCCTCACTTGCGTTTTATCTTTAATGACGTGTAAGATGATTTGTTCTTTTTTGTATAGAAATGTCCGAAAATTGTCCACGCAATCATGATGGACTGCTGGGACAAGGACAGGTTCAGACGACCAAACTTTGAAGAAATTGTGAAACGACTGGACGAGCTGATCCGCGCACCGGAAATGTTAAATGACAATCTTGTTTGCTATACAAGGTAACACTTAACACATGTACTTCACTAATTTAAACTTACCTGTGGAGGGAGGGGTGATAAAACCTGGCCTAGATGTCGTGGTAGGCTGTACCTATTTTATGGCTTTGATTACTCTAAGTCTATTTTTTAGAAGGAGGGTGGGGGGGGGGGGTGGGGCGGGGGCGTACGGAGCTATTTAGTCACGTACGATCATAAGAAGGATTTTGTGTGGCTTTGTAAAAGTGCTCTAAAGCGAATATTTTGTGTTGTTTGCTGTAAGGTTTAGAATGATGGGTACTTGTCCGTTGTAAAAGATTGGCTTTTTCCATCAAATTTTCATGGCTACGTAAACTAACTTTCGCCAAAATTTATTTTAACTCCTAGTGCCGTGTCAGCAGACTTCACCGAACTTAGGACAATCCAAGAATGGCTGATCAGTATTCATATGGGACAGTATACTGCTAACTTCAAGACTGCGGGCTACAATGACTTAACACAAGTAACTCACCTTAAGGACGGCGAACTCAAAGACATTGGAGTGACCTTGATAGGTCATAGGAACAAAATTTATAAGAGTATAAAGTCTATGAGGAAGCATTTTGACAACTTACCGGAGCCGGTGTAGAATACTTCGTAAGGTCGAAAATCCCTTCCGAAGTGTCGAGAAGCTGGAACTGTAGACCTTACCGTGGATGTCGAAAGTGGATCACTCTGTATGTCGTGATGCAAGGCGCCACAGCAACCCACACTCTATGGGTCCACGATTCTCGAAGGGTGCGAGAGCTAGTCCATTATTTAAAAAGATCTAGTTGTAAACTGATTTTAAAGTATTTCGGATTTCTTGTGGTAACTAAGCACCTTATTTTATTCGACTTACTCAGGCAGTCCCCTCAATACTTGCGTAGAAGATTTTTCCCAGGGTAACTCGCGTGTATAGTATTGCAGGAAATCAGTGGATATTCCACTCTAAATTCCTATTTTCTCTTGATTTCATCTACATTTATCCGAGGACAATAGAAAATGGTTAATTGGAGATAGAGAAAGAAAAATGTTAAAAGTGCACGGTATTGAAGGTGTGACCTGAAACTTTGTCTCCAGCTGTTTAGACTGTTTTTGTTTCATAGTGGCAACAAGAAGGGCGTCTTTTAGCGAGCGCTTTTAAGCGTCTTGTTTTGGGTTTTTTTTTCTCTTTTTGGTTGATTAATCGATCATTCCGCCCTTGAAAGGGAAATTGAGATGTACTGCCATAATTCAGATCAATCTTCTGATCTGTCAGCTCGTTTTTTGTTGGTGTGTTAATTTTCATTTTCTTGAATGGCTGATTGACTCCTACGCGGCTGACTTTTATTGAGACCTTAAAATAGCATTTGTATTGTAAGGATTTTAAAAATGCTGATTACATGCTTGGCTAGGGAAATGGAGCAGCTTTGTAGAAAGCTCTAGAACAATGAACATTAGAGATATTTCGTTGTGTAGTTTTACTATCAGACATACTTTAATTTTATTTGTTATATTACTCGTTGTTTTTGACATCGTCAAGTAGCGTATAGGTTAAAGTATTCAAGGCCGTTTAGTTAAACGCAGTTTGGACGTTGTACAGCAAAGCTGTGTCCTATATCATCTTCAATTTAGCCCAACCCTTATCTGAGGGGAATGTTGAATTTTGTGAGCATCGTCAAGAAGCTTATAATTAACATTAAGTATTCAAGGCCGTTTAGCTAAACGCAGTTTGGACGTTGTACAGCAAAGCTGTGTCCTATATCATCTTTAATTTAGCCCAACCCTTATCAGAGGGGAATGTTGAATTTTGTGAGCAGCGTCAAGAAGCTTATAATTAACATCAACCCTATCGAAGAAAACTGAGGTTCATTGACTATTCCAAGTGGCGACCGAAGTAAGACCTCAGCATTAGAGTAAACGACCCTTTCTATTTAGTTTTACATAGAGATTACTTAAAATTCTAACCAGTGCACCTGAGAGATGATTAGTTTATTAGTTCAAGTAATGTTGTTTTACACGAGCGTATTATTAGTATCGTTTGCTTTGCCCTATATTTATACGAAACATGCATCCATAAGATGAAATGGCTATTTGAAATGTTTTGTTGTCGAAATTTCGGTGTCTAATATGTGAAGAGATTTTTAAAGAAAACTATATATTTTAGAGTTGTTCAAGTGTTGAAGTCCTAAGTTATTTTTTTTAGTGACAATTCCCACACTTGTGGAAATAAAAGAGTTCATTACACCTCGTTTTGCCTATTCTGATTGTTCAACAGACAGCGTACACGGATATTTTGCAAGTTAATCTCGTAATATTTTAAGAGTGGAGAGCAAAATACCAGTTCTTACTTAATGGAAAACCATTATGTAAGGTATTTATTTTCCTCTACCGGAAAGTATGTTATTTTGGCTTTTTTCTCCTTACAAATTCTGTTTTCTCAATGAAGTAGTCGAGCACAAAGGCCCCAGACTAATAAAAAATCATGTTGCTCAAGTTTTACCAATAATTGACGATGTGCGCTCTGTTGTTCACTTGTCAAACCGGGCCACTCAAGTTATCTACGGTCTCACATTTTGCGCGATCTCTTCTCCTTATTTAGTAAATAACAATAGTGGATTAATATTATCTTAAAATTTTATTTAGGTGCTCTAAGTTCAGACAGTCTGTTGCGAACATTGCTTGGCAGATGATTAGTCCTTCGCTTTCTCCTCCAGACCTGTTATCTACATTCCACTCTTTTAAGGGTGGAATGTAGATAACAGGTCTGGCCTTCAAAGCTCTTCAGTTTATTTTCTCCTTGTTTGTGGGACGCAAGCCTAGTTCAAAACAAGACTGAGAACATAACGTTTTAAAACATGCATTACTTTTTTTTTTTTTTCTACATTGGTCAGCACAATTTTGCATTTCCTTTTAACTTTTTCATATGTTTCTTCTTAAGTCTGTTATTTCAAATAAATTTTCCCTGTAGTACTCAAAAATAAATCAACTTTTGAAATACGACTGTCACAATGTGTTAATGGTGTTGTGCACACACTGAGTAGAGTAACCGGCGCTAAATATGATTCGAACAAAACTCAATCAGCTTGTCACAAATGCTGTATCAAAATACTTAAGCACCGCTTAACACCACGCACTTCAATGTACTTTCAGAGAGGAAGTATATTATCTTGGCATGTATCATCAACCGCCTACCACTTTCAATTAATGATACAAGGGAGAACAAAAGCAGCAGTCGAACACAAATTCATGATGTCACGATATTTGAGCTGATATTAAACCTACACACGTGTATCATTTCACCTGACGCTCCTCCTCGCTTCCATTACGTTAACGCCTGAAACTCAAACAACTCAGAACAACGACCACATTTTGCTTCCTGAATGCAAACCAGTGCTTTAAAAACTGTCCAACCGCGCCTATAAAGGCGTTACGTGCAGCGCTCCTCAAATCCAAATAGGTATTCTTAAAATAGTGCTCTCTATCGAGGAGTTTCATAATAGATCTTATCTCTCACAGCTTGCATCGCCAAGTGAAAACCACACGACATATCGAAGAGCGAATAAACATCGGTCAGTGAGGTAAATTGTGTGGTTAGCGAAAACTAGCATTGGAGGAGATGAAAAGGCGATGAGCAGGAGAGATCCACAGTGGGATTGTCTCTAAACAGACTCAAGGTCATACTGGAGAGAAGAAAGCAAATCAATTTTCATCGTGTTTTAAGAGTTCTTCCTCGTCAGGTAAGTTTGACTACTGCGTCAAGTTAGGGAGGGCTAGTCGTTTCTTAGGGAAGATATCGCCTCTAGCAACCAGAATTGCCACGAATGTTTGAGTATTGTGCAACACTAAACATAGCTTGGATAGAATTTGCTAGTAGTAACAATTTGTTCATGTAGAGATTTCATAACGGTTACACTTTCAACAAAAATAGGAAATAAAGCAAAGAGAAACGGAAACGAAGATCAGAATCTTAATTCTGAAATAAAGGCTTTAAATTTAAGTCTTCTTTACACAACGAAACAAAGCACATTTCTCGCATGAGTGCATGGTTTTTGAAACATGATTAAAATTTTTTTCTTGCCGTCCAGCGGGTTCTAAATCGCATGAGAGAAAAACAAATAATAGTGACAAGGAAACGCTAGCAGTGCTTTATAATATCATGTTTTTCCGTGGGTTGGGATTCACATTTAGTGAAGCGCCTAAACACAGCCGAAATCGTTTGAACCCGGGTTCGATAGACGTTTTTAATTTTTCTACTCTTTCTTTCTCTGAAAAGGGAAGTAGATTATACTTATTTCCTTCATTCTTGAGAAGAATTTGAATGAAAGGATGACGATTTGGATAGTCATACGTTTCACGCTTCTTAAACTTAAAAAAAAAAACTAAAACCATGTGTTTTGTCTGATATGACACAATATCAAACGAAACTATGCACTATATGCATAACATTACTTCTAGCGAAATGGTAATTGAAACGTTTTCCTGTTTTTAAAAGAACGGTTTTGAAAAATATCTTCTTTTAAGTGACCTCGTGTCGAGAATGTAATGTATCACCGTATTGATCCCTTTGTTAGGGAAGAAACTGATATGCCTACTTTAATTAAGTTGACGCCATAATAAGTAGTTTATTTTTGAGTATTCCGCCCATTTCGTCATTTCTCGTGTATTGTGCATTAAGTAAGGTGGCACTTTCACTATCCTCAAACAGCAGCAACTTATAAATTGGTCGTTTGATTGATTATAAGTCGTGTTTACTGGCAGCTTGATGTTGCTTCGTCATGTTGATGATTCTATATATAACCCGGCTTTTGGTCCCAAGATTACTTTAGATTTTACATCCTCATCTCTAGATCACAACTTTACATTTTTAATGTCTACATTCTTTGTGGTAGTCCTATCTGGCCAATTGTTGTTTTAGAAAAGATGCAGATGACCAATATCAGCCAAATTCCGAATGATTTCATCAATAATAAGGTCTATAAAATAGTATTATTCAGATGAAATGGCCGTAATGATTTGGCAAAGAAACTGTGTTAGAAGGGGAGAGAACGAGCGAGAAGGTATTTTAAACAGCTAGACTACTCGAAAAGCATGACTGAAGCACCAAGCGAATTTAAAAGACGTCTTTGGCTTCTATGTTTTGTTTTTAATTTCCAATGCAGGTCTTAAGGGAATTTCCCCCTTTGCGTTTGTAAATTATGCACCCATATGCACGTTAGGACTAGATTTGAAAGAAAGACTTCTACTTTGCGAAAGCCAAACGTACGAGCTTAAGAAGTTCAAGACATCTCTGTGAGTGCTGATTTTCAGCTGTAATTCGAAATAAGGTTAACAACATTAAATTGATTTTTGTCTTTCTCTTTAGATGTGTATGGATCACTTTCTTGTGCTGATTGGACTGTTCATCATTATTCCATGTTACATCAATGGACAAACAGATTCAAGTCCAAAAGCCATTGCAGCTACTACAGCACCGTACACGGGATGTAAAACGTCTGAAACACACTCTCCTCCCTCGGTTTACTGTAACGCATATTGTGGCGATGATATACCGACCGTGATCGAACAAGTTTGCGACAGTCGTAAAAAGCGATCAAAGACAGGTATCACGTTCTGTCCTATTCATCAGCAAAATTGAGACGCAGTCTCTGTGGAAGCGGTGCGTTTCGAGTCGAAAATCGATTTCTTTCAAACTTTGTCCAGGAATCTATCTTAGTCTTAAAATTTATCGAAACCGCCTTGGTCTTTTCAAATATAGAAAAATAATTTTTTTCTGAGCGAAAATCGCTTCAGCTCAAAGCTCAAACGCCCGTTTTTAATAACACTGATTATCAAAATGGTACAAATTGCCGATTCGTTTTTTCAGAAAATTCTAGTTTGAGGGTTTTGTTTTGTTTCACATATTTTGATCAACTCTTCATAAGAACAAAGCACGTAAGTTTTGTTATTTTAACAGTTTTTTCACTGAATTTTTTTTTTGTTTGACACCTACTTTTACGCTACCGCAATGACCTGAAAAATGCAACTTTTTTATCTCGGGTCAGCACAAAATTCGAACTTCTTTCCCACGATATTTTTATTCAGACTGGCTAAGATAGGATAGAAGAGCATGGGAATGTAAAAACTTGTTGTGGTTTCGGTGAAAATTTTGAATAGCCGGCCAACAAACTGCACGCATTTTCGAAAATTCGAACTAACGATGCATATGGAGCGGTCTCAAAAATAAACGAAATTTATATGGCCAGCTTATGACTGACGCGTGATTTGAGTCCATAAAAGCTTTTTTTTGACTTGCAATAAGACAAAACATCATTAAGTTGAGAAAAATCTTCACTCACTTCATGTAGAAAAACAGAGCTGCCGAAAGCTGACTCTTAGCTCTAGGCAACCTATTGTTTTGTCTATCAGTCAATTATAAGAAAGAGGAAAACTTCAGAGGCCAGGATAGCTATGACAAGATTCAGGTATATTCAGAATATTTCATGTTGTTCATTTAGAAACTCTTCATCTTAACAGCACTGAAAGTGTAGCCCTTTTTATTCGAAAATGTAACCTTAAATCTAATAAAATTTCGTAACGAGAACTTTTTTTTATTGAAAGGTCCCCTCTTTTGTGTCTATAAACTATAAGTTAGCATAAAATCGTCGGAAATAAGATATTTTTCGAAAAAAAACAAAACAAAACAAACGAATAAACGGGATGAATTATTGATTTGGTAAAAAAAAAGGGAGGAGCATCCTGCACACGTAGCTTGCAATGCTCACAACACCGATGGCACACGAATGTGTAATCGAATGGAATGGCTTTCAAAGCTTCAAATCCTGCGATTTTTACGCCACTCTCTAGAGTATGCCTCGCTAACAGATGAACAAATGCTTCAAGAAAGCCAGTGTAACAGTCTGAAATTGGTGTCAAGCATACAGTGATGTATGATGTCTACAACCTTTGTGAAATGGAATTTTAAAGCAAACTTTCATTTCTAAAGGATAAGATGCTCAAGGAAATGTGGAAGCATTTTGAAGTCCCATCTAACTCAAGAGACACCAAATCGAGTTTGGTTAAGAAACTATCATAAATGGTCGAAGATTGCTTATTCATGAAAGAGTAAAATTACGGAATGCAAGTTTCAAACAATCACTTCGGTAAATTGAAATTCCTGAAGTCCGCGGAAGCCACGGCTTGTTTTTATATTTCCATGCTCTTCTACCCTATTTTAGCCAGTCTGAATAAAAATATCGTGGGGATGAAGTTCGAATTTTTTCACTGAGCCGAGATAAAACGGTGCATATTTTATGTCATGGCGGTAGCGTCAAAGTAGGTGTCAAACCAAAACTAAATTTTAGTGAAAAAAAAAAACCGTGCCTGTTCTTACTACATGTTATCCACAAAGTCAAATTTTTTTCTTAATCTTTTTATTTTCTGGAATTGTAATTCGATTCGGAAAATGAGCTCACTTGATAAACTTGTTTCTAAATGTTTGCTTTCCTTGTAGGTCTAACGTTGAGTGACATCAGCTTTAAAAAGGATGAGGCGTCAAAGTTTCTGTATTTACCTCGCAACCGGATCCACACTAAGAGATCACAAACTGACATTGTCGTCGAATGTTGTGACGAGAAATGTGTTGTAGAGGAGATAAATGAATACTGTTAATACATGTAGCAAACGGCTGGGGCGCTAATAAAGGTTAACAAAATACGCAATTACGCACTACGGACTCACGCGGTTTTATTGTCTTTGAAAAATCTACTCGTGCTTATTAACACCAAACTGCACTCGAAATCATGTTTTTACCTATACAAAATGGATGTTGTGAAGTGGTAAATGAACTTTTCGTCCGGCAATTTTGGTGTGAAGTCATACTTGTGATTTTGAAATCACGCATTTGATTTCAGACCTAATAATACATATGCAAAAATTTAAGCATGTTGATTTGTTTAGGGTAACCCAGAAAGTTGGAATTAAATTGATTGACAGATAAGTTGCGAAAAGACAACTAAACAAAATGGCGGACAGGTGAGGAGAAAGTAACAAGTTTTTAATTCAGAGTTTGAGGGAGAATGCTAAAAACAAACATACAAAAAAAACTAACAGGGGCAAAACAAGTGGCTAAAAGTCTGGCTTCCAAAAACGGATATGTAATTATGAACCATAAGCCCCGAATAAAATTGTCGAGGAGTTTTACACAACAGTTCTTATGAAAGACGGGGAAGATTACAAGTGTGATTGCTTTCGTGTAATGAGTTACTGCTGTCAGCTGACACCTAACAGAGAAAGAGTACAAACGCTCAATTATTGTTGAGAGATGTTTCAAAAGTTTTAAGGAACATCTAGAGGGAAAAGCTGGACGACTCCAGTGACGAGGCAAAGGCAAGCGGCCGAACTGGTAAGCCATGACACGAAATAAAAACAGCTAAAAAGGAAAACAGAGTCACATTTTTGCTTTTATATCATTAACTAGAAATCACACGATTTTTCCGGTGCAATTTGGGATAAAACAGCACGAATAAATTTTTCAAAGACTACAAATTTCATGAGTCTCACGGGCTCATGCAATTTGGTGAGCCTTTGAAAAATTAACTCGTGCTGATTTATCCCAAAATGCGCTCGAAATCATGTGATTACCTATACAAATTGCACTCAGTTCAATTGCAGTTATAAACTTTGATATGACAAGAGACAGTGCCCCGTTAATGAATAGTATCGTACCACACATACACATTAACACAGCTCTGACCGCTGTTGTTGATCTCACTGCAATCACTTAAATCTTGGCCATACCAAATTTGGAACCCTTGGTTCATTTTAACTGGTAGAGTCTTTGAGCTCGTGTTGAATATTATTTCTGTGGAGACGTCATCAAAGCCTTGAAGGTGGTAAATGTATTCAGTAGCGCACGTATGGCCGGGCTCGCCCATGTCTGCTGTTTCTCTCGTTGGTAAGAAAACAGTGCGGTTGATGTAAGTGACCAGAGTCATGAGGGTCTTCTTCCCGTAACTGGACACTTCACAACCCCAGAACGATCTGGTGCTCGAACTGTGGCAGGTCAAGGCACCCGAAATGTGAACAAGCTTCAAGGCAGAAATGGATCCAGCCTTTGCAATGGTAAATGATCCATGATCGTCATTACGTGTTCCAAAACAAAGAGGATTGGTATTTACCTTGAGCCAGCTCCCTATTTTAAAACCTTAAAAACAAGCAGATTTCGGAAATGTAGGCAGGATTAGCAAAAGGGGACGGGGAGTTAAAGTTTAGGGAGGGGTTGTCGGAGTAGTATTCACTTCATTGATCAGGGACTCGCGAGTAAATTTTTTTATGTCGTAAGAATTAGATAGAACCAGATATAAGTAGTGAAGGAAGCTTATTCATATGGTGAATGTATGAACAATTATTTCATCCAAAATGAAATAAAGTAGAATTGAAAAACCGAGAAACTGCGAACAGTATGAGGGGTAAAGATCTAAAAAATACCAAGGAAGGGTGCTTCCACTGTACATCTCCCCCCCCCCCCCCTCTTCATTTTGTATGGTTCTGGGCTGAGAAGGTGGAACATTCAATTTTAGGTCAGCGATCTCATATAAAACAAATATATAGAGTAAAGTCTATAGATATCATATTGTGCCAAGTACCATTCTCTTCATGCTTATTATTTAACTGCAGTTAAACCTTCCTTACCGTTCTCACAGTTATCACCCACAAATCCTTTCTGGCACAAGCAGCGGTATCCCTTGTCCGTAAATCCATTCTGACATTTACCATTACCAGAACACTTGGAATTGGAACAAAAGTTCTAAGAGTTAAAAAGGGAGAAGTGTTCGGTCACTTCGGATATTCAAACCCCAGTTTTAACGATCATTGATAATTTGAACGATATTTCAATACAAATCTATGCAAAACGATCTATACAGAAGCTCTAAGGTTTAAAAAGGAGAAGCCTTTGGTCGCTTTCTGATGTTGAAGTTCAAACGCCAGTTTTTACATTGTCATAAATAATATTATCGGTACCACTGATTTAAGGATGAAATTTTTTAAAATTCAGAGGGCCTTACTTTAGTTACACCATATATGAACCCATCTCTTGGCACCAGATCTCCGGGAAATTGTTGGTCGTCAGAGTCACTTAGTTCACAAACGTACTTGCCATCAGTGTTCTTGGGGCCAAGGTTATAAGAAACACAATCGTCCTCTAGGTAGCAGCTCAGTTGACAGTTGTTTTGAACCTCTAATGACAAATTCTTTATCAAGTGACCTGTGAGGGCCACTCCTTCAAACAGACCGGTGAATTCAAGTGCTCTGCAAGCCTCTGAAAGAAAGTCTGTTAACATGAGGCACATAATAATTATTGTGGGAGAAATTAACATCGGGCTGAATTTGCCGTGAGAGTAACAAGCAACTATAAACCATGGTATGTCAAAACTTCTTAAATTATTAGCTCAGTTTTGAGAATAATGAACAATTTGAGTCATTTTACATGTCGAAATTAGCTCCTAGAGTAAAAGTAAAATCTCAGCCACACTCCGCATTATGTTGTCTCGGTTTGTAGATCACAGAATTCGTACAATGAAACGCTTCTTCCTCCAGGTGAGACTCTTGTGTCTTGCTATTTATACCACCCCTCCTTTGTTGGAAGTATACCAAATAAGATATTACTGGAGTTACTCATTTGAGAATATTTGACGACCTACGGTAAAGTTCTTATATGGTCAAGTGAGCGAAAACAAACGGAAAGGGCTTAAAGGATTCTCCATCTCGTTTTTCAATTTCGGTTGCTTGTAGTGTAGAGAGGCGAACTTACTTCAAAATTGTTTTTCTCTTCAATTTAGGTATTTCCCTTGGATTTACTCTCCATAAATGGGAGCAGCTAATAATGGCGAGCAAAGTTGATTTTTTCTTGTCTTTACTTTTTGCATCTACTTTAGTCCAGTTAAGGAAGAGCTACATTATACACGATTGTGTAAACTGCGGTGTTAGTTTTCAAATTAGTAAGAGGACTTGCATTGGCAAGTTAGATTGTTTTGGTTTAAGGATAAAATGTGTGGACTAACGAGTGCCAAATCTTCGATAAAATACACTGACTAGATAGGCAGTTACCGAATTAAAAAAATGCAAGACTCTAATTCACTTTCTATTCCGCAGCGGTATCGCCCTGATATGTTGACAGTGGTGGAAGAGTAATGGAAGGGGCTGGTCATTTAATCTGTTAGATGTTTTCACTTTACGTAAGCCTTCACCTCAGTGCAACGGTTCGATTCACTTACCTACGGTTCGCACCGTGGTATTTATCCTGTACATAAGGACCGAAAATATCAGTAGTTTAAGCGTCACTCGCAAGTATCTCCTAGGTAGTCTCATTGGTTAGACGTTCTTTTTTTCAGAAGCACGCAGATTTCAACAAAGCGGGACGAAATCTCAAATCGTTGTTTACATATCCTAGCAACGTCGATGATGCTGTAAGAAGTGTAAATGAACGCTAATTAACTCACATTTTCTGCCCTCACCTGGTGATTAAAGTTATCCGATGGAAAGTTGTTTTGAAGAACTAATTTTTAATTTGTTATCCCCACAATCTCTTGATATTTCCAAAAACAAAATGAAAGTGAAATGAAGGAACTTTCAGAAGGAACTTGGAAACTTATTCTTGTCAGGTCCTGTCAATCTTATCAAAAACATCCTCTCGTTTTCTACTCTTCTAGGAGGATTGCTCGACAGTTTTAAATAGTGGTATTCCCAAACCATTCTATAGTGCATTCACGCTGATTAGGGGATGCAGTTCAGACGTCGACAAGATGAAAGCTGAAAATGTCTTCCTCTTCTGAATACTGAAAATATTCAAATAAGTCTACTCAAAGGTGTTCTTTAAAGTAATTCAAAAAAGCTTTTTGCCACAAGTCGTCGATAATCAATTTTTAATTTGGTCAAAGACAAATATGACAAGAATACTTCGTTAGGTTTACGTGCGCGGTTTTCACCTTAAAGTGCTATGAAAGTAGAAGTCATTTGCGCCAGAATCTTTATCGTTCGGGTATATTATTCTGCATATTCTAATAAAGGAGACAAATCAAGAAAAAAAATCTGTCAGTTTAAAGAAGGTCAGTACCGGGTCAGTAGAGAAACTAGAGACATATGAGCTTGTTTCTTTCTTGAACTGCTGGTGGAATGGCCTCTTCGTACAAACTGATCGATCTCGAGAACCTTCAAACTTCTTCAATGTACCTTAACCCCAAATAACTTTTGTCTCAGAGTTTTAATTGAAGTTTAATTCAGTGCCTCGTGCATAATACACATTGCGCTGCTAGCTGGCGTGATGGACGCAAAGGAACAATCTGTATTTAGAGCTGGTGGCAATATTTAGGTTTTAGGACATTTGTATTCATGAACGCTGACCACACCTCTTTTAAATATGCAACGTTAATCAAGACTCCAGCTGATATAACGATATTTAAAGACAACAAATGGATAAACTTTCTCCTATCAACACCTTGGTAGAATAGATAACTAATATCATGTCTTATAATGGCCATTTTGGCAAATGTACAGTTTTATAGATCGAAATTTTCAAGCGAGTGTCAAAATAATCCTTGACTGTTTTGTTTTTGCTTTTTCTCGCCACTCTCTTGACCAATCGTATACAAAACTAACACCGTTCACGACTCGGTCGCTCGTGTACGATCTCCCGCAATTAAGGCAGTTTGGTTGTCTTAGTTTGAGTTC
This sequence comes from Pocillopora damicornis, assembly GCF_964200805.1. Classification (NCBI taxonomy): domain Eukaryota; kingdom Metazoa; phylum Cnidaria; class Anthozoa; order Scleractinia; family Pocilloporidae; genus Pocillopora; species Pocillopora damicornis. The sequence goes on along the minus strand of NC_142677.1, from coordinate 7,546,117 downwards.
TCATTGGCTTTTAAAGGCTGGTTTTCCTTCATTCTGCGCTCTATTTAGAAAAGAATACTAATTACTTTGTCAGAAAAAGTGTTCCAGCAACTGTTTTTGTTGAAGTGGGTCCACCTGGCTGGAACACAACAACTGAGAAATAAGAGAATCACAAGGTTTTAGGAATTGAATAGCTAACTCAAGATCCAGACTAAGTTTATCTGATCCGTATGGAGTTGACAGAGCTTATTTGCATCCGTATTTTATGTCTTCACTTTGTGCTTTGTAGATTTTGTTGCGATGAAAAAAAGCGAAGGAATGAAATGAACATTTCTCCTTTCTTTTCAGGACCCTTACGACGACTTTTTTGTTTAAATTATTTATTATCAGCTTATTTCTCTGCTGTAGTTCCAGTTTTGTTATCATTATCCTCTCTTCATCTCAACGCACAAGTACAATAGCCATTCCCTATGTTCAGTACATGCGGTATTTATTCTAGTTTCTAATTAGTCAGAGGTAATGAAATGTTTATTCGAGAGATGCATGTGAATTAGTTGGACATCAAGGTGATGATATTTGTGTAAATTGTTCTTCTTAAATTGTGATATTTGTGAGCCGTTCATTTTATCAGTCATTCATGACGAATCTCACTATATCATTGCAGTAGCTGTAATTTGTTCTTTCCATTTTTGCTTTTATATGAATATATTTGTATTTTTTTAAATATAACTTATATTGTATATTGTATGTGTAAATTGTAATTTGTGTTGTGGGCTCCTTTTGCATTTTATGTTTCCACACATATTTGTTATACTCAATTGTTTTAAGCAAGCCCCCATTCAAACCAGCTTGCAGCTGAACTTATAAACAAATGAAGGAAGAGGAAGTTACATATTGCCCTACAACGTGCTGTATGCGGCCTACCGAGGTGACTATACAGGTTATGAATTTTTCATCCAAATAATTGATATGCAAAAATTAAAAGGAAATTATATGTCACTCGGCATTAGATCCGTTAAACCTTAACTATAACTTTTATCCCCTCCGACTCGTTTTTATAAAGGAGAAAAAGCCCCTGTATTATTTTAGACTAATGACAACATATATTGCAATCAAATAACTTGTAAAACCAATTCTTCCCGTTGGTTTGTTGGGTTTGTCCTAAAATGCCTACCAGTACAAACTACTCCACATTTAGCTGAAGATACCAACTTCTTAAACTCCCGTCTAAATCTAGCATTCATTACACCATAAATTATAGGATTTACTGCACAGGATAAATACACAAGCGTGAAACAAATCCACGGATATTCAGGAGGAAGAGTGTCCATAACTTTTGCGAGGATCATTCCAATAACTTGGGTTGGAACCCAACAAAGAACAAAGCCAAGCATGACAAAGAAGAGCAGCTTGGTGGTGTTCAGTTCTTCACAATTTGGCCTTACGTCTCCTCGTTGTAATGAACATGTGACTGTCAGGGAGTGTCGGCGGACCGCTCTGTAAACCAAGAAATAGCACAGAAACATCAGGATAGACGGCAGAAGAAAACCAATTACAGCAACTACAAGAGGGACAAAACGAGGGAAACAAGTTCCTGCGTTTGGAATGTAGATGATTTCTCCTCCGCTGGCCCACACGTACAACTCACCAAAACAAAGTCCTACCAGCCATAACACAGATATCATGACAAATGTAGACCGTTTGGTAAATATTGATGGATATTTTCTTGGACGTACAATTCGAAAATATCGATTTGCTGCCGTCAGCGTCATGGTTTGTAAAGAAATAAAGGCCAGTGAGACTCCGAGGATGCCTTGGAATTTACACATTGTGTCACCCCATGACCAGTTAACAGTTATCAAAGCAGTGATCGTTAATGGCATGCACAATGTGGCCATGAAGATATCTGATATGGCCAGGTTTACAATGTACGCGTTTGTCAGAGTTCGAAGTCGCTGACTTCGATACACAACTGCTAACACCATGGAATTACCGATTACTGAGGTTAACGATATGATAAGAACGAGAAATGATTTAAACATCATGGCGGAAAGGGTCTTGGCGTCCATTGTAGGTCGGTCACCGAATAGCAGATCAAACGCATCTGAACTCGACTCAAATGTAATCGCTTTTTTCAATTTTCATGTTGGCTTTGTCAACTTGGGCCGCTGTTCATTGATGAATTAACCAGGAAATAGTATGATTGCTGCTAATTAAAATCCAAGGCACCTGTTTTTCCAACCGCGTAGCTTTCAAATTTTTCTTCACTGGATTAGACATTCCTGCTTTCTTTTTCTGCTAAGAAAATCTTAGGGAGGTCATTCATCTGAGGAAGGATCCTTTTCCCCGTTGTCTTTATCCATTGGTTTGTTTTTTTCGTTGTTGTTGCAAAGACTATTCAGTAAACCATAGAAATTATAAGCAGCTAAATAAACATTTAGTATTGAAGTGTCACTTTTGGTAAATATAGTCACTGGTCGTACAGAGTTAACATGAAATAATTTACAGTCGGAATGGTAAAGACAAAGGGAGACGAGTAAATTTCTGTTGAATTCATCACTTAAATAACCCCCACCCCCCCTAATGAATCATGGTTCTTTTTTTTTTTTTAATAAAAAATCACGAGGTTACTCGCATTATTTTTGTAAATAGATGGAGACTGATTCGGGGATTGAAGTGAGACCCGGAAGAAACCGCAAATGGAAAATAAACAAAGAGAATTTCATTAGGAAGCCGGCGGCTCGCTCAAAGAAAATACATCTCCGTAGAATTATTTGTCCAGCAGTTGTTCTGCTTCGGACGTGTTCGAGCTTTTTAATTTAAGACTGACGTAGTCAGGATTTTCCCCAATATAAGAAGTCCTTCTTCCCGAGTTACATCATTTACTTCGGCCAAAAGAAAATACTGAGACATAATTTGCTCTCGGCAACGTGGCTTAATTTCTTTGCTGACCAAACTTTGGCGTCTTTGCAAATAGATAAATTAAGAACGGGCATTTTCAAGTAAAGCCTAGTAAATCTAAAAATTGTTGTGCTCAAAGTTTCGCACATTAGCTTCGCCTTGTATCTCAGAGTTAAGTTATTTCTTGTTTCGAATTTTGTTTCCTTGAATTGAGCAAAGCTTCGTCGGCTCACCACAGTGAGAAGTTTTGATGTCAAGCAGCTGACCTGTGTTCGTTAACAGTTTGATGAAGGACTTCTGTTGATACTAGCCGCGTATTTTTCTAGAAATTCGGTTAATGAAATGATTTATTGACAACCGAAGCAGCACATGTAGGTTGGGGTAACGAGTGGCGACTGGGTTATGAGCGTCATATGAGAGGAATCTGGACACTACTCTTTCTGTCCAACATCCAACATGGTGTACATGTGATAAATAACACTTCCCGGACACTAAACAAGGATTGCATGAATGGCCTTACTTGTTCCTTTGTGATCCATTCAAAATGATGCAGCAGCGTTTAAACGGTTTGAAAAGCCGCAGTGATGAATCAAGGCTTCAAGCGGCCAAAGATCTGCAGCATTATGTGTCTACAGAACTCCGCGAAGCTTCTGCCGAGCAGTACACGAGTTTTATGGACGAACTTAATCATCACATTTTCGAAATGGTGTCGAGTTCTGATGCGAATGAAAAGAAAGGAGGAATTATGGCAATTGGTGAGTGATGTTATGATAAACTTTGTTCTTTTATGGCTCCATTGCTCATGTATTTGCGGAAAAGTTTTCAAATGCCTTCCAAGACTTGTTACGTACATGTAAATAAACAAAGATCATTCGGTTCGTGATCAGTTGATGATCTTAGACTCAGACTCCACCGGACAATTACTTCCTTACTTTGCTTTCTACACGACTGAACCATCGATGAAACTTAAATGAACATGACTTTCTACAGTTCATATATACAAAAACGTCACGTGTTTGAAGTTATTTTCATTCTGTTATAGTGGCTCTTATTGGCATCGACAATGGGAATACCACAAAAATGAGCAGGTTTGCCAATTACTTGAGAAACCTGTTACCGTCAAATGATCAAGTTGTGATGCAGATGGCTTCCAAGGCTATGGGAAGATTAGCTCTTACAGGAGGGACGTTTACTGCTGACTATGTGGAGTTCGAGGTGAAGAGGGCGTTAGAGTGGCTTGGAGGTGACAGAAATGAAGGTCGTCGACATGCTGCTGTAAGTACATACACCATTATCCAAGCTTTTTCAGCAAGAGGCTATATTCTACTCAAGTGGAGTTTGCGTCTGCTAACTATAACTCTAATATTAATTTTTATGATGTTTTCTCGTATTGTCTCTTTTAGTGATATTTTGTGGTTCAGAAGGGGGTAATTTTCTAAATTTTATTGCTGTGAAGGATTCTGCTTCTCAGTTGAAAACTTTTATCATCATTCTGTTACAGGTGTTGGTCTTGAAGGAACTGGCACTGAATGCTCCAACATTCTTCTTTCAACAAATTCAGCCTTTTTTTGAGAATATTTCAAATGCTGTACGAGACCCAAAGGTAAATTTGGTTCAAGACATTAAGAATCTTGATAAGCATGATTTGCCATAATTATTGCAATAGTTACAAATTAGAATTGAGGTTCTGTATGTAGCAAAGAAAGTGTTCACAGGTTGATTTTCATCTCATGTAATGTTTATAGCAAGCAATCCGTGAGGGTGCAGTGGAAGCCTTGCAAGCCTGTCTTGTTATTTTGGCTCAGAGAGAAACAAAGGAAATTCAGCAACGCCCCATCTGGTACACTGTAAGTCTTATGCGGAAAATCTTTTTTTAATATGTGTACATGTACAAAGTGATGAGCACTTTCACTGCAAAACAAATTTCATGGCACATTACTGGTAAGTGGAGTGCTTAATGTCTGTTGATAATCTTATGTAGTGACAGCATTCTCCCTTATTTTAAGCAAGACAGGTAAATTTTCAAAACAGTAAAGCAATACTTTTAAACAATACTGTTGAATGATTTGAAGAGATATAGTTGGTAGTAAGAGGTACTGGACTATAATAGGCCAGTGGTCTCTATTATGACTACACATTTATATATTGGGACTACTTGACTAAGATCTTGCACTACACTGTACAAGCTCCTTTTTTGAAAAGCTCTTATTATTTTACTTTTTTAGCAAATCTATTCTGAGGCAAAGAGAGGGTTTGAGGACACTCTTAACACCAAAGAAAAGGGTGTTGTTCTCACAAAAGATGACAAAGCTCATGGATCTCTGCTTATAATGAATGAACTGATAAGAAGTGCAAGCATTGAAGGAGAGGTTGGCATGACATCTGTAAATTGTAATAATGGTGTGAATCCTGTATGAGATAATCATCAAACTAACACTCAAATCCTATGATATTGCTAGCCAGTTCTTTTAGATTTTGTATAATCTTTTCAGTTCAAGGTGATGTATGTAACCCCTTTGACCCCTAAGAGCAACTAGAATCTAATTTCTCCCCACAAAGTCACCCCTGAATCATACATTGAAGTCTTCAGATCACCAACTAAAAAAATTCTAGATTGTAATTTAACAAATGTAAAGGGTAAAGTCATTGATAAAAAACCAAAAAGAAGGATAAAAAGAACGAAATAAAACAAACAAAGTAAATGTCTTAATGTGAACAAATTGTGCATGCAATTCATAAATACCTATGTCATGTCTCTTTAAACCCAGGAAAGCAACTGTGTTCCATTTTTTTTTTATTTGTATAAACCCTTTACCTCCCATAAAAGAGAATTTCCCCTTACAATATCAATACTGTATGAAGTATAGCAGTCATGAGAATGAAGAAAAATATAAATTTGGGGATTACTAGTTAATTCAATACCAAATTCTTTGAACTAATATCATAAGAATTGTATGGCAGACCATAAGGAGAATTACTTTTGAGATCTGAGAGTAAAAGGGTTAAGGGATTTGAGTCAAGTTTTATTTTACCATTACAGAGAGCCAAACAGGAATTAGAAGAAATCTACTGTGATCAAACCCAAACTCAATTTAGTCTGGATGATCTAGGCATTAATTCTCCCAAGAGTAAGTTTGCTCTGCAGACTGGGTACCAACATCAGAGATCATTGGCTTTACTTGGAGGGGGAGGGATGGCAGAAACTATCTGTCATAGTAAAGTTTGTAAAGATTTCATGGATGACCACTTTGAAGAGGTGAATATGTTGTTGCTTTTATATTTCTTGAAGTGTGAAGTATACTGGGTTTTTGTGCATGTGCAGTACTGTAACAGTGTGTCAGTCTGTACACAAGTTGACAAAGTGCTGACTAAGGGGTGACCATGGTCAGACTTGCTCTCTTTCTTGTGAGAGTAGCAGTGCTTGTGGTCAGTTGTGGGTGGAGAAGCTAGCATTACCAAGCAGAATGTGAGATTGTGGGACAGTTTGGAACTCAGCCATTTATAGACACTGTTAAGTAGAATGCATAGTTAGGGAGAAGAGGGGAATCATTCTCAGGAAAACTGGGCAGAAAACTTTTGTCAACAGATTGCTTTGGGTCAATACGACATTTGAGAGAGCGCTAAATGAGCTGTAATTTGAGAGAGCTGTAAATGAATTCAAATTGAGCATGCTCATAATTTTTTGCTACAAGTTATGTTCATGTAATGGTGTTCTGTAAACTTTGCTAAACTGTGTGGAGCTAAAAAGAGTATTTATAGATCTATATATTACATTGGATATTTGAATACAATTTGTTTGTACTCCTCCTTACCCATTTTTCTTCTTAATTCTTTGTATGCATGTTCTTTAGGTGTGCAAACTGGTTCTAAGATACAAAACAACACGGAACAGCTCCATCCAACAGATGCTATTGACCATTCTGCCCAGACTTGCTGCATTTCAACCAAAACGATTTGTTAAAAGGTAAGTTAAGCATTTGTTTGAATTGGATATTTGCTAACCTGTATGATCCTATCTGGAAAAGTTGTGAGTTCCTTCTTGATTGATGAACACAGAGAGTCAGCAAATTGTTACTGACAGTATTAAATGATATCTGTAATTTTTGTCAATGAAAGTGAATTCTGTGCTGAAAAGAGCATGAACAAAGACTTGTGAGTATTTTGGACAGGATTTATAGATACTAATTATTAATTTTCTTTCTTCTATTTTACATAAATTTCATGTTTACTTTATGCTTAATGTACACATGGCTTTGGGTGTGATATTGATTGTAAATTGATGATTTTTAGATACCTCAGAGAGACTATGGACTACTTAAGTGTTGCTCTTAGAAGAGTAAGTAAAACATAACAAAATTATCATGTGTTGTACATGTGCATGACTGTACTTTTTGAAAATTACAGGTTAGAGTGCACAACTTTAACTTCAAGTTGATATGTCATGTTTATGTGAATTGCAGAGTTTTTGATAAGAAATGGTTTAGCAGGAGATTTAGTATAAGTAGTAATAAAACATTCTCCCTGATTGGGAAAAGTTAAGGCTATTGAAATTTTCTCAGAGGATTCTGCCTTGTTAAGTGGGGAATTCTGACTAATGAATAGAGAATTCTACTTGTACTTGAAAGTAGAGAATTTTGCCTAGTAGGGGAGAGTTCTGATAGATAAACATATAATTCTCTTATCTCTCATTGAAGGGCCTGTTCATGAAAACAAATTTTTCCTAGTTACGGTGTATTTTGGGAATTAATGAATAAAGAACATGCTGAAATGTACTTCGTATTTTTTTATCTGTAAATATGAAATACTTTCTTACTGTAGCACAAAACATGTGTACTGAAAAGATTGTCAATGGTAGATTTTTCATTTTAAAGGAAAGAGAGCGGTCTTCAGCTTTCAAAGCAATTGGATTGATAGCCATTGCTGTACGACAAGATGTTGAGAAGCACAGGGGACCTGTGTTTGAGCAAGTCAAAGTTCTTCTTCCAATGAAGGATCTTGGGCATAAGTGAGTGAAGAGATTCTAGTTCAGTAAATTCTACTTGTCTCTACTCTTTTCAGTTACAAAGTTTTGTACGTATACACATCATCCCTAAGTAAGAAGGATCTAAATGCAAATGTGTACCTGGAAATTGCAAGGGGCCTGAGGAATGGTTGTCATGGTATTTGCTATGGCCACAGGGCATATTGCTCATTGGAGCTGGTTCATTTACATTTTTTATTTTTTTCATTGTTGCATCATCTTTCAGTTTTACTGCATATCACACATTCATGTCAACTTACATGTACCAATGATATTCCTGTAACTGTCATCTTTTCAGGCGTCAAAAAGCAGTGACTGTTGATCCAATGGTGTTTGCCTGTGTTGCAATGATGTCAAGAGCCATCGGACCAAAGATCTCAAAAGAAGTTAAAGACCTTTTAGAGCCAATGTTATCTGTTGGGCTGAGGTAAAGTATACACAGCTGTACTCGGTACATGTAATACTAAAAGTAATGGTGATAATTTTGATGTAGTGAATCACATTTGGAGTGTGAGAGTTATTTTCTTTGACAATTTTTATTAAGTAAATGGCCCTAAGGATTAATCCCCTTGATAAAGGTGTTCAACTTCTTTTAGCCTGGGAGCAGGTCTTATTGTTAGCCCTCTGCCCCCTTGGAAGATTTTAGATGAGTTTGGGAGCAGTTTGCAGGGGGTCTGGCTTCATTAGACCCCTTGCATACCTCTTGCCGCCTTAAATTTCTCAAGGCCTCTTACTTTCCGGTGGGCAAAGAAAGACCCATGCTGAAGGGCTACCAATAACAGCCTGTTCATGTCACCGAACCTCACTGTTAGTACATGTAGATGTTCAGTGTAGGTCTGTTGGTGAGCATTGATGATTATTCTCATACTGAATATGATTTAATGTGAATCTCTTCAACTAGTCATGATGGACCTGATTATAACATGAACCTAGCTCTCATATTATATTATTTTATTTGTAATATCACAGCCCAGCCCTTACAGCATGTTTACATGACTTAGCACACCAGGTACCACAACTAAAGAAAAGTATTCAAGGTTTGTGCCAAATGAAAACTCAATAACAAATGCATGATTGTATTTTTTTGCTCATGTATTGATTCTGTGGCTGACTTTTTCCTTTTGCTTTTGGATTTGAAGTAAAACTTACTGTGACAATTATTTTTAGCTTGGTGACTATCATGAAGGGCTAACCTGTTACACAAATCTGGTTGTAATTTTTAATTTTTTTATTTTGTTTTCAACTTTCAGATGGTCTCCTCAAAATGCTCTCTACTATCTTGATGAACAAGCCTCCACGACATCCTGGAGCACCGAGAAATGCCACACCCACTTTAACTCCTTCAGGTGAGGCTGGGTAATTGTTCAGTAGTGTTAAACTTAATGTATATGAGCATCTGTTGAGGAATGCATTCATTACCCTTGATCTAAGACCAAGTGTTCTTGTTACTTGGAAATCAGCAAAACATTTTTGGTCATGGCTTTCTGGCTCACAAACTGGGACTGTTGTATGGATACATGTGCTCACTGCACCTTCCCTGATCTTCTCTATGGCTTAGTCATCAACTAACAGGCCAACTTGATAAAAACATTTTCATGTACTTCAAGCTAAGATATCACAATCATCAAATGTTGAATATAAAAGCAGTCTCTGGGTAGCCATCTTTGTAAGACATGGAGTGCTTGACCACTACCAGTACATATCCTATTACTTTAATTGTAGAGATAAAAACAAGGCGATAAAAACTCCACTAAGTCAATACAAAAGTAAAAATTATGAAAAAGAAATTAATTCAGTTAACCCAAAAACTGCTTGAGGTTTTTGTTTCTGTGTTTATTTGGAAAATTCAGTTGTATTTCAACAGTGCAGTTCGGTATGTTTAAGTGTTCAAAAGCATCAGTTTTGGTAGTTATAGATGATCCTTTTGGTGCTTGAAACTTGGTACTAGATAGCTCACTAAATCTTGAAGGTTGCTTGATAAAGGATTTACTCAAGAGAATTTGCTTGTAGAACTCTTTTAGCATCCCTTACATCTTTGAGAAGACTCTTGTGTTTACTGGGAAAAGTCAGTTGCATTTCAAAAGTGAAGTAACAATCCTCTGAGAGCTTCAAATCCAGAGCCAAACATCATGTGCTCTGCCACTGAGCCATCATATTAACCTTGTGCATGCACAGTAAATGTCAGAGGGTGATTTGGGACAGGAAGAAAAACAAACCTTCCCACATAACCCTTTAAACCCTAAGAATGACTTGCAACTAATTTCTCATTACAAAATCACCCCTGAATCACATGTTAAGGTCATGAGAATAAAGGAAATGATCACTAATGTTAAAGAAGCTTTTGATTGGTAAACAAATTCTCCTTGTTGGCACCTCAAGAAATGTATAAAGAGCACTATGGGGAATGTAAATATCTTATTTTAGGGTGTAAAGGGCAAATGGAAGCCTAAGTTAAAAGTCATCAAGTTGTAAGAAAAGTGTGAGTATCCAATGTACTGATACTGATTAACTTTTGTACTTATTAGCTTTTGTGCTGACATGGAAATTTTTATTATTTTTTCTTTTTTCAGCCTCATCTCATTCACTGTTTGACACTCTGGATGTGACCAGCACTGTCTTGGCTTTAAGGACCTTGGGTACCTTTGATTTTGATGGTGAGAGCTCATTGTAAGGAGTTCTGGATAGTGCCAACAACCATCCAAAATTTAAAAAAAATTGAGTAATGTACAATAGTCTTATTTATTTACATTTCAAAATTGAACAGTCATTCACTAAAACTACTTGACATGTGGTTAATGGTTGTTTCATTAGAATTGATTTACTTCTGATTGGTGTTCTCTCGACCACCATTTAAGTTGAATCCCTTTGTTTTATGATGAAGAATGCAATATGTGGCTTTCAGTTGAGGGTTGTCCAATACCACGGGTCATAATGAGTCGTAAAACTGACTTGATGATGAGTATGGTCCGTATGGGTAGTGTAATGTATCCATGAACAAGCATTAACACTGTATGGGTGAATGTACTCTTCACCTACAGGACATCTGCTGGCTCATGGAAATCTTGTTCGTCATTGTGCTGATACCTTTCTGGCAAGTGAGCATAAGGATATCCGCATAGAAGCTGTCAGAACTTGCTCTAGGCTCTTGTCACCATCTCTCCATGTAAGTGGTAATTGTTGTGTTTACTTATAACAACAAAACAGGGGAAATGGTCATTTTAATAATAATTATATATTACAGTTGAGTTTTTGAGTTTAATCTCAAAGTGTGGCTAACAAGAAGGATGAACAAGTCATGATATTACTGATCAGAAATATTTGCATAGAGCTGTACATGCAAGCAGTTTCTGTTTCATGAAGCCACATGCAAGCAATTTTTCCTTTGGTATTGTTTTGCGGACAAGAGTGAAATCATTTCCTCAAAACTTCCTGGAACATCTTGACCCTTGATTTACAATCCTCAATTCTTGCTACTTGAGCCTGAATTTTCAATAGTTTCAAAGTTGAGGATTGAGTTTTGAGTGGAGACTGTCAAGTCACATTTGAGCAGTACTATGAGTGCAGTATGTTATTCAGCCTTATCTGCATAATGCTTGTTTTGCAGCCTATGGTTGTACCACATGCTCCTCTTCATCATGCCAACATCAGTGCCAGCTCAACACAAGTTGTGTCTGAGGTGTTGTCTAAGATGTTGATGGTGGGAATAACTGACCCAGGTATGCTTTAGATTTCTTTTTTTTTTTTTTTTGAGGTACCTAGGGTGCTTTTTTGCTGCTTTTCCACAGTCATCCTCACAGCTTTGCATAATTGTGCTGACATTAATTGCTTTGAAATGATTGATTTGTTGGTTTTGATGTTATTTCTGGCAGTCTCTTGTATAATTATGATGCTGTAGGTTGCAAAAACCCACTGGCTGTCAAACCGTTTTGGATTGGCTATGTCGTGAATTGTGATCAAAGACAGATAATAAGTCTTTTGAACTGATTCTAATGTTAAGAAAATTGGCTCATATATGTCTCAGAATGCTGGACATCTCGTCTCAGTGAGTTTCAAACTTCAAAACTTTACATGGGAGCATAGGGCATTTATTCCAATTCTTCTCAGTTCACATCGTACATTTTATAACATTTTCTTATCACAACCTGTTCATACATGTAACATGAAAAAAAAATTCATGCAAACCATGATACAGGAAGCACTATGAAGGTTTTGTATGTGTACATAATTTTTTGCAACTGTTTTGGCCGCAGACCCAGACATTCGTTTTTGTGTGTTGTCATCCTTGGATGAGAGATTTGATGCACACCTAGCCCAGGCAGAGAACTTATCAGCTTTGTTTGTGGCTCTTAATGATGAGGTATGTTTGATTGAAACAGAAACTTACTGTACAACTATACACTGTGTACATTTGCAGTTTATTGTCATAGTATTTATATATGTTGATTGATATACTGTAACTTTTATCTGAGTGGGTTGAAGTTGGTTATCATTATTAACAGGAGTTTGAAATTCGTGAACATGCCATCTGTACAATTGGAAGGCTTAGCAGTTTGAATCCAGCTTATATCATGCCATCACTGAGGAAAACTCTTATTCAGGTACAGCAGTTATTAATAGTATTTTTTCTCAGTAACCTGTAGTTGTTGGTATCACAATGTTAATTTCATTGGATTTTTATACTTTGTATCTATCAAACAGTTGGTATTTATTGTTGCTCACCTCAATTCTATATGTTTTTATTGGAGTCATATAGAAATTGTTTTTGCTCAAGACGAAGGGGTCTCTAAAAATTTCTCTATAATTAACAATTGTTTGCCAAGGGCACAGTGAATGTTGTTGAATAATCCCGAGATTCAGCAATATTCACTGAGCCTGAATCAAATAATTGTTTTTATGAGTATATTAATTGCTTTCATTGGTGCCTTTTGAATTCTGTTGTTCGTTTTGATGAAGAAACCATTCTGATTCAATTGTTTTCATCACTTGTATCAAGATAAAGAACCAGTTTTCACTGGAATTTGATAGGTTCATTTAATTAAATTCATTTAATTAAAACCTCTTTCTTTTGAAAAGGGTTTCTCCAAACTTAATAGCATCTTTTGTGTTCTTTTGAATTAAATTTTTGTTACCTTGTTCATCACTTCCTCAGTAACACTGACAAAACACTAGGCAGCCATTTTTAAATTTAGTACTCCTGCTAAATATGACTTATACCTAAACCAATCAGAGGGGACACATCTCTATAATCACCAGAGTAATTATACTAACATACTTGTATAGTAAGCTGCACATGTTCCTGAATTGATAACATAAGGTTCTTTTTCGCAGACATAAGTACTGTCTGCAAAAAATTAATTACTGTACCTATGGAGTCCCAAAGTGAATGATACTTGCCTATAATATACCTGTAGGAGGGGGGTTCTGAACATTGCATACTGCAAAAAATTCTGCAAATCTGGTAAATAAATATAACAAAAAAGAATCAGTGAATACCACAAGGAGTCAATAACAAGAAGAAAGACGAGGTCATGCTGAAACCACCACAACTCTGTATGTTATGGTTCTAATAGCAAATAACACAGAAATAACAATGATGAACATTACATCAGGTAATTGTTTCTGAAACACTGGAAACAGGAAAAGGCTGGGAACAGGGTGAAAGACTTGGAGGACAGTTTTCAATACCCTCCAAAATGAATAAAAAAACTGCATCACACAGGTTCTAAGAATACTGTGAGATTAAAATTTTTGAAATACCACATGATAAAATGTCCAATTAACTGAAATCCCCAGAGTCTTCCTGTTTTAGACTTACATGTATTTGCCAACTTGTGTGAATGGCTACACAAGTTAGAAGTCATTTGCATTAAGAAACAGGAATTCATCAATGTATGTTTTTCCTGGAGGGTTATGATTTTAGATGTTTTCAATTGTCAGTTATGTTTGTGACATATGGCAATTTTGTACATGTACACTTTAGATATTGACTGAGCTAGAATACAGTGGAGTGGGACGCAACAAGGAACAGAGTGCTCGTATGCTGGGTCATTTAGTATCCAATGCACCAAGACTAATTAGGCCTTATATGGAACCAATCCTCAAGGTCAGAATATGTAACAACCTTTTACTGGGAATGTTAAAAGTTTGTAAACAAGTACACAAGTTTTGCTAAAATTAATTTCATTTGACCAGCAGATGAAAATCAAGTTATGCAAAGATCATTGTAGGTGTACTATAATTTAAAGGCAGAAAGGAAGCCTGAAAAATTCAGGTTTTGGTGTGATTCTAATGTGTGCCTCCTACAGTATGCTTGGGTACTATCATTCTTGATTTGCCTGCCCCACCAGTATCTATGAGTTTGAATCCTGCCAAAGTCTGAATTTTTTCAGGCTTCTTTTTAGCAATATTATTGCTTAAATTGCACACTTGTGAAAATTATTGCTTTACTTTCTGTGAACACACAGATATGAAAGAAAAATGAATTGTATGGCACAAGCACCATTTCTGTTTGTTTGTCTTGTATGGCTGCCTTGTTGAGAAAATTAATTTGTTTTTTTAACAGGCGCTGATTCCAAAGCTAAAAGACCAAGATCCCAATGTAGTTATAAGTGTATTGGCTGCCATCGGAGAACATGCTCAGGTATCATTCAGAGAAACAAACATCTTTTACATCACTTAAACTGTGGGTCTAGATAAGGCAATTTTACTTCCAAGGGTGCTTGAACTTGGTAAGAAATTGGTGTATAGTGCAAAATTTTAGTCAGTACAATTATTATGTTTTTTTTAAAGTAGTAAGTTTCTAAAACAACTGTGGTGCTGTATTGGTAAGGGATGTTTTAAGATAATTTGGTTTTGTACACTGATTTGACGATATAACTGCTTATGTTTCATAATAATTAATAATAATAATTTATTTACTTATATAGTGCCCTTTAACATTTATGGGATGATCAAAGGCGCTTTACAATCCAAGAAAACTAATATTACAATAGATAATTACAATAAAAATGCTATTTACAATAGATAATTACAATAATGATACTAAAGTAAAACAATGATAGTAAATGAATACATAATGAAAGAATAAATGAATAAAAAGTCAATAAATAAGCTACAAAATACTGCGCAGATGTGCGCAGGCAAGCTGTTCCACAGCGCAGGTGCAGAGGCATGAAACGAGCGGGCACCTAAAGTTGTGCGCATAACCCCTTTTGGGTGTTCTAAAAATATTGTATCATTATTACGAAATGAATACCTAGACGATGATCTGATACAGATCAGATTACTTAACTAGGAGCCATGCCATGAATCGCCTTAAAAGTAATCATCAAGATCTTAAATTGAATATGATAATTTACTGGCAGCCAATGAAGGTTGTAAAGTACCAGTTAACCGGTTTACCGGAGCTGTGACAAGGGACTAATGCTTGAAACATCAGCTATAGAAACTCTCTACTCTCTGGCCTATTAACATTATTAACTTAGTTGATGGAGCCAAACTCCTATATTTTTAATTTTTAGCTGCCATGATTTTACATCATAAATAAGGAGATTTTTTGGACAACCATTGTTAATTTCCTTATTAGGTCAGTGGAACAGAGATGAGCAAGTGGCTGAATGAACTTTGTCCCATAATTCTTGATATGCTGCAGGATGCTTCACTGAACAACAAAAGAGAGGTAAACATTATTTTGTTACTTGTAGAGAATTTAGGGTTCAAATTGTTTGTTAGATTCATAATAAAGTGTTTGCCCTTATTTTAAGCACAACAACTGAAAGAAATTTTTAAACCTGTTGAGCAATCTATTTTATGGAATTTCAGAAGTGATTAAGATTTCCAAGTGATTTTAGGTAGTAATAAGAAGTACTGTGGGTGGTAAATTGTACTAGTTACTACCTGAAAAGGAGAATACTTATAAAGGCCCTATACTGTATCTATATATGGTTGGAATACAGTCTCAAAACAGTATTACATGTGCCTAGTACATAAACTAGCAACAGCCCTGCTACTGAATGTGAGAGTTATCCTCACACTAATTAAGTAAACACTACTGAAGCAGTAGTGAAAATAAAAAACCCTTTGACCTTTGTGATACTGGTGCAGTGCTCTACCAACTGAGCTAACAAGCCGGTATCGCAGAGGTCATGGGTTCAAATCCCGTATGGGCTTGAATTTTTTTCAGGTCCTATTTACAACTACTCGTTTCAGTAGTGTTCTTAGCTGTGAGGATCTCTTAATTTCATCAAGCCAACAGGGAGTTGATTATTTTGTTTGTTCATAATAACCCCATGAAGTGATGAATGATGGACTGTGAATTTTGCCATAATCAATTTTGATGTGTTTCACCAACAGATTGCTCTGTGGACTCTTGGTCAGCTTGTGGAGAGTACTGGGTAAGCTTTGTACTTGAAGTTGTTTCTCTGAAAGCTGCATCCTATTATTGATATAAACTGTGGTGACTTTAGAGAAGCTACAACTACACCTGTGTAAAGTTATGATTACCTTTTTAGGTGTTTTTCTGTTTTGTTTTTTTATTGCCAATCAGCTGCTGACATGTCATTTGCCTTTTGTGCCACTCTGTCAGGTTGATGAATAAATGGCAAAGCATTCACCATTCTCAAATCAAGGTCATTTGTCAAATGTTCTTGTCAATAAAGGCCTGTGGTGTTTTAATTTGAAACAAAGAAATACATGGGCTTGTGTAGAGACAATGAAAATTTATCTTTTCTTGTGTTCAATGCAAAGAGAAATTCCACATCTCCATAAGCCCTGGTATTATTCTCTATTTAATATATTTGGATGTAAGCATGAACATAAATTTGAAAACAATATTGAAATTGTTCTGCTTGTATTTCTTAGATATGTAGTAGAACCCTACAGGAAGTACCCTAACCTTTTAGAGGTCTTGTTGAACTTCCTCAAAACAGAACAGGCCATTGGAATAAGGAGAGAGGTGTGTTTGTAGTTCTGTAACACTTGTATGTCAGTTGGCTTTATTCCTTTAATTGCCAAATGATTGAGTTTTTTTGAACCTCACTCATTTTTTTGTTTGTGTGTAGGCCATCCGAGTGCTTGGACTTTTAGGAGCTCTTGATCCTTATAAACATAAACTAAATCAGACTGGAGGGCTCCTAGTAGGTGGAACCTCTGCCAAAGACTCAACAGATAATGAAGCAGGTCAGATTTGAAAACATGCAACTGTAATAATAAAAAAGTGTGGCTGGTAATATGAACATGTAGTTTAGTAACAAAATTTCTTTGGACATCTTTACTTCTTTTTTTTTTTTAAAATCCATTACAGTCTCATTCGTTTATATTCTATACATTTGCAGCTGATACTAGCACAAGTGAAATGTTAGTTACCATGGGCAGCATTCAGCTCGAGGAGTTCTACCCTGCAGTGGCTGTGTCTGCTCTCATGAGAATCGTCAGGGACTCATCACTGTCCAGTCACCATACTATGGTGATTCAGGTAACAGAATAAACAATGATTATAACACTATCCATTCTACTGAAACTGTATTTCAATAGTTTCTCAGAAGTCTCAAAGCATCTTCCTAGCGAGCCGTTTGTGTTATGAATAGTACATGTACAATGTAAGAAGGACTTTAGTGCACATACACTGTACTGGATGAAAATTCAATGTTTAAAATGCATGATCAAGTTATGAAACAGGTTTTCTTGTACCAATCATTTTGATATTCACGTACTTGATTGTTTATCCTTTACATCCCAACATCAGTATGTATCTTCTCCGTACAGTTCTCTTTACATTCCCTACAGTGCTGAAAAGGAGACTTTTTTTTAACAATCAAGCTCATTTAGTTGGTGATCATTTCCTTTATTCTCATTGCCTTAATGTTTGATTAAGGGCTGATGTTTTAAAGAGAAATTGGATGCTGCTCAAACTCATGGGTTGAAGGGTTAAGTGAAGTGTACCACAAGCGCTGGTATTACTTCATTGATCAGAACTTGAACAAAATTCTCGAACGTGATTGATTATCGCCAGCCCGATTTGAGCACAAATAGGCCAATTGACACGTCATGCCTGTGTAAGTGGGCAGTTCGCG
This sequence comes from Pocillopora damicornis, assembly GCF_964200805.1. Lineage (NCBI taxonomy): Eukaryota > Metazoa > Cnidaria > Anthozoa > Scleractinia > Pocilloporidae > Pocillopora > Pocillopora damicornis. Next base: position 7,528,147 of record NC_142677.1, on the reverse strand, counting down.
TCATGTGCGCGTGCTGTTGTCGCGCATTTCGCCGATTTTTTTATGAAAACGTGTGACCGATGTCTAGTTTGTTTCTCAGATTTGTAATACTTTTGATTACTCGTGATAAACAAATTGGACTTCTGCTTCGCAGCTGTCTGATTTTGTCATTCACTTGTTTGATTACAGACCGAATTGGATTCCACTCGGAATTAATTTGTAATAATTATACTGGAGGTACAATGTGGACCCAATTGTTACTCAAATGCCAATGGTGATATATTAATTTTTTTCTCCTTTTAGGCTGTGACATTTATTTTTAAGAGTCTTGGAATGAAGTGTGTGACCTACCTCTCTCAGGTATGATCATTAATTTTATTGCATATTTCCCTATCGGTCATTGGAATTATTAGTGGTTATTGTAAACTTTTTCTTTTTGTTTTCAGATTATGCCGTCATTTCTGAATGTCATTAGAACTTGTGATTCATCATTTAGAGAGGTTTGTAAATTTTGGAAATCTGTGCTCTGGATGATTACTACCAGTAAATTAATTTCAAGAGCATCATTTGATTTACAATTTGTTGAATTTTTTGTAGTTTGTACTTCAGCAACTAGGAGTGCTGATATCAATTGTCAAGCAACATATCAGAAACTACTTGGATGAAATATTTGGTCTGATCAAGGTGTGTTCGATTAAACAATTAGTTTCCATTCTAAACCATCAAAAAGTCCCGCTTTTAACTCTGTTTTCAAAGAGGACTTAGACTGCGCTTTAAGTGTATCATATCGACTAACAAAAATTTGTGTCGGCGAGTTGACTAATGCATGGTGTCGGCGAATAGGTAGTCGGCGATGTGACCGGTAAGCGATCTTTGTGCGTAAAGGGAAGTTTGCTGTGAATTTGGACTTGATTCTCTCACATTAGTTTGACATGAATTGTGAAACTTCCATCATCAAGTCGCCGTGGAAAGATGGTTGTTGCAAGTATTGAAACACCTCCAGTTTCTGAGAAGCTAAGTATTAACGGTGTTTAATTTTTCCAGCAATACTGGATCCTTAACAGTCCAATGCAGACGACCATTATACTGTTAGTAGAACAGATAGTTACAGCCCTAGGAGGAGAATTCAAGGTAACATTTTCAAATGGCTGAAAGACTATGTAGAGTCTATTGGCATAAAGGAATAGAGCTATTTTCAAGAGAGTGTCGAAAGTAATGCGAATTTGCATTGGTTTTGCTTTACTTCGCGCCACTCTCTCAGCCAATCAGCGACAAAAGTGAAACCAATCACGATCTGGTCGCATGCGTTTTCCCGCGCTTGAGGCAGTTTGCTTGGTTTTAGTTACAGTTTTCATTGGTTCCTTAAAATATTTTCGTTTGTTTTGATTGGCTGTTGTGATAACTTTGGTTTTGGTTTTCCGACACTCAATCGAATTATTATTATTATTATTTTGTAATTATGATTGTAGTTTTTCAGAACATACTCACCACTGGCAACTACGGTAATTAGACTGATTTCAATAAACCAGCTGATTTTTAAACGGTTAACCCGAAAAACATAACATTTCTAATTATGATTGTCGTTTTTCAAAGCATACTCACCACTTGCAACTAAGGTAATTTGGCTGGTTTCGATAAACCAGCTGATTTTCAAACGGTTAACCCAAGAAACATAACATTTCTTTTCAGATCTACTTGCCGCAGATTATTCCTCAGATACTCAAAGTGTTTATGCATGACAACAGCTCTCAAAGGAGTGTCACAACAAAGGTAATTATAATTAATTATTGCTAACGTTATTGAATGCTGTGCGTTTGCTCGAATTTTTCAACAATGTTACAATCCCTTAATCGCGCGTCAAGTGCGTGTAAGAGGTGCTAATTACACGCTCTTCGGAGCGTGTAGTAACGCGTGTGCTGTAGAGAGATTGCACACGTGCAAAGGTTTAGTCTCAAATGCTTGTATTTTGATTGGTCTTTTTTCATTCACTACGCGCATTTGCTTGTACTCTTTCATCGAATGCTGTCTCTGGGAATTTGTGCCTTACTCAACGTGATGATTTTGAAATGCTTTCCTGTGACGGAAAAAACGAAGTTGATCTCTTTATTGTCATTCGGGTCAATAATCCGTCCCTTGGTGAATCTTACTTTCGTGTTAATCATTCGCTTCCCTTATGCGAAGGTTGAAAAACATGAGAAAATCAAGGGCAAATTAGAGATTTCTTCCAGTGGTAAGAGATGGAAGGGAAGAACGGGGCCGGAGTTCGCGGCAAGGCGCCACTCGATCCGCATCGGGTGTATAAAATTAGAACTTTAGTCAACCGTTTATTCCAGTAACAAGCATCGACGAGTCCGCTAAAGCCATGGACGAGTACTTTAGGCGGCCGAGTTGTCGAAAGAGGGTAACATAAGCTGTACTTCTCCTATGTTAAATTAACTATGCAGGTATCTCTATGGGTTATGAATGACTCAGTCATAACCAAGCGTTTTTGTTATCCTGCAGCTATTGAATGCACTTCAGATGTTTGGTTCCAGCCTCGATGACTACCTCCATCTTCTTGTTCCACCAGTTGTCAAACTGTTTGATTCGTCTGACATCCCGCTTGTCGTCAGAAGGTAAGCACATGAATCATGTCGACTTTTTTATTGTATTTTGTTCTGTCCGTCTGTCAGTCTGAACAACTGTGTCTGTCTTTATGTCTGTCCATCCATCCAATTTGTCTTTTGACACTGTTTCAAGTGTGCCGGGAGTTTTCACAGTAAATGGTAGTAGTAATAGTAATGATGGCAATGATAATATGTATGAATTATTCCGGTGAGCTGTGTTTTCATTACAGATGTGCTTTAGAGACTTTGGACCGTCTCAGTGAGTCTCTGGATCTCACAGACTTTGCATCACGAATCATTCATCCAATAATGAGGACATTAGACTCATGCCCAGACCTACGCCATACAGCTATGGATACTTTGTGTTCTCTGGTGTTCCAGTTAGGGAAACAATATTCTACATTCATTCCCACTGTTCATAAGGTTTGTCTGACTGCTTGTATCATCACAAAATAAATTAAATGACCAAGTATCTCAGCTTCTCATTCTTTTCTATTCTTTATCTTAAACTTGCAGGTAATTGTGAGACATCGGATCCAGCACCAACGTTATGACATTCTGATCACTAAAATTGTGAAGGTTAGTGTACATAACTGCAGCCTGCCAGAATCATAGTTAAAACTTATCAATACTGTGTGTACTCTTCTCTTTTAAATACTTGTTTGGACTGAGTGAATAATCCATCGTCGCGGTTTCGATGACTTGAATCCTATCCTTTTTAAAAGCCCACTTCTGCTAGAATCACGAAGAATGGGGTGTTGTCTTAGTTTCTTTGAAGAGCTTATCTCCTTTTGTTGAATGGAGTATTGACACGGTTTGATTGAGCTGGATACTTTCCTTTTTAACCTTTACGCCCTAACATCCTCTGCACATTTCCTTTAGCACTAATTAGGAGAATTTGTTCAACAATCCATACTTCTTAGATCAGAAATTATTTCATACATTCTCACGATCTTAATGACTGCTGATCACTGTTCAGGTGTAAAAGGTTAGAAGACCATTTCCCTTTGATTAGGAGGATAGTGTGTTGTTTGTGTGACCTGAGTACTTTCCCCTTTTGAGAGCCCATTTATGCTGGATAAGGAGATTAGAGTGTTGCTAACCATTTCTTCTTCAAGAGCCCTTTTCTGTTGGATTGGGAGAACGAAGTATTGTCTCGCCGCCAAAAGGCTGGTAGAGGAAACTTGGCAGATGACTCCGCTACCAATGCAGCCATTGAAGCTGCGAGCATCAAGAAGCTGACATTTAAGGCGGACAGTCTTCAAAGGGTGATGTTAATTTTTCTCCATTCATTTTAAAGATAAAGCTCTGGTTGATGATGTATCTAAGTCAGTAAGACACGAGTACTTGGCCAAAGAAATCAGTGCGGATTGCTTCCTATTTGATCTCAACTATATTTGTCATAGGTTGGACTCTGTTAGGGAAAATTTGGAATTATCCGTGTTACACTATCTGATATTGTTTTTTTTTTTATCTTGTAGGCGTGGGGGGCATCAAGGTGCGTGTCAAAGGATGATTGGATGGAATGGTTGAGAAGACTGAGTGTGGAACTTCTAAAAGAATCACCTTCACCCGCATTACGGTCATGTTGGGCTACAGCACAGACTTACCCCCCTCTTGCAAGGTAAACGTGTGCATTATCATTGCCATAGACTTACTCTCCTCGGACGAGGTGCAGAAACACAGTGTGTTACTGGTGCCACAGTAGTACCCTCCCCTTGATAATAACAATGTAGTAACACCAGCCCAGATTTACACTCCTTTAGTGAGGTGCCGTAAGGATTATTACCTCCCGCAAAGTTGTAGCATGAAACGATATTATTGTTAATGATCTTGTAAAGTTTTCCCCTAAAGTTTCCACGGTTGAGGCACGGAGGCTATTCGCCTTGAATTGCTCTTTGTATAATTGCACGCTATTTTTCTCGTGGAACTTGTTTCTCAGACATCTAATCTTAATGCGTCCTTTAACTTATTATTGATCTCCTCAGGGACCTGTTCAATGTTGCGTTCGTATCTTGTTGGTCAGAGCTACACGAAGAACTTCAGAATGAATTAGTGAAACACTTGGAGATGGCCCTGGGAAGTCAGATCCCAGAAATCACTCAGACCTTGCTTAATTTGGCAGAATTTATGGAGCACACGGAAAAGGTGCTGAACTTTTCTCTCATTTCGTGCTCTGCCCTGTTACTGTACAGTTAAATGTTTTCTTTCACGTAATATCTTCTTCATGGCTTTCTCTAAAGTTTTTCAATGCCTTTTTTCTAGGGCGCACTGCCTTTAAACAATGATCTATTAGGTGAACAGGCCTCGAAATGTCGAGCTTATGCAAAAGCGCTGCATTACAAAGAAGAGGAATTTCACAGAGGACCGACCACTGAGACGCTGGAGGCTCTGATCAGGTAACAGCTGAATAATTATTATCAGAACTCCTCTTAAAGGTGATGACTTATCGATAGAGTCATGTAATACATTCTCTGAAGGATATGCCGAACAGCTGAATTATTACTTAATGACAGGCTTTTCTCAGTTTGCGAGTTTGATTTGGAGTGTATTCATTAGTATCCTTGGGATAGTTACCTTGAGTAACTTAATTGTTTTTTTTTTCTTTCTGTCAGCATAAACAACAAACTGCAGCAACCACAGGCAGCCCATGGTGTTTTGGTTTATGCTATGAAGAATCACGGAGCAGATGTGGTAAGCAGTTTGAAAGTATTGATTGGCACAGCTCACTTAATCTGCACCACCTTTTTATGGTGATTTGATAATACAGGTATGTTATCTAACAGAAAATTAAGGAGCGCTGGTACGAAAAACTCCATGACTGGGAGCAAGCGTTGGAAGCTTACAACAAGAAATTGATTCAAAATCCTGATGAAATCAACCTCTCCTTGGGACGGATGAGATGCCTCGAAGCATTGGGCGAATGGTAATTCGTTGTTGGTTACTTTTGCTCTTTTTTGTTATTGTTCGTTTGTTTGTTTGTTTGTTTTTTCCAATTGCACGCGAATTTTTTTCAGTGGGTTGATAATTAAATTTTGTTTGAGTCAACATACCCAACATACCTCTGTTAAAAGTGTAATCACTGACTCAACAACTACCATACCCAAACCTCAGGGCGGTCATTCAAGCTAAGTTTAACCCTTATTTATCATCCAAACAGCGCTTTAAACAATCTATAGTCGAGCAGAAAATATCACCGAAACGTTGATTTTTTTGAGAAACTGTCAAAAGGGTTTCTATTAAGCACTAAAAGGAAACTCTAGTACCTTCAAAAAAACCCACATTTGAGGACCTTTCAAAGTCCATCAATCGTTAAAGACGTGGTCTAGAATATAGGTCGTTTCAATAAGAAACCCTTAAAGAGTGCGTGTGACTAAAGGTGTGACCTGTTAAGTAAGTCTTGTTTTTTCATTGATTAAACTTCCATCGTTTAGACGTAGAACAGGGGGTAGGTTCTTACGCAGAATAACAGCAATGAAAGTGATATGGCCAAATATTTTTTTCGCCTTATTGCAAACGTTGGATAAAGAGATGCAATATATCTTAAAAAACTTCTCTTTGTTTTCACATTATAGTCAACAGTGACAAGGAGTTATGCAGAACTGTAAAATCCCTGAACATACCCAAAGATCTGCAGACTTTTATTCTTTAAGATCAAAATGAGTGTTGTGTCAAACTAACCGATAACTTCGCAGCATTGACAGTAGACAGGGTGGGAAGGGAGGGGGGGGAGTAGAGTTTCCTATTCTTGTAATGAGGAGTCACACTTGTGGTTGTGGTAATTTTTCAGGGGGGAGCTTCATCAGGTAGCTGTTGAAAAGTGGCCGGTGGTAAGTGATGACATCAGACAACAGATGGCTAGAATGGCAGCCGCAGCAGCCTGGGGACTGGGTAAGGCTGTGGTAAATACTTGATAGGGGAGGGTAGGAAGGCGCCGTATTCAAAACTAAATTTGTTGTCCACACAGGTAACTGGGACAGTATGGAGGAATATACCTGTATGATACCCCGTGAGACACAAGAAGGAGCTTTCTACAGAGCGGCTCTTGCTCTTCATCAAAACCATTTCCAACAAGCACAAGGAGTAAGTAGCAACCCTCAAGAGTTAATTATTTAGAATTGTGTAGTGATAAATACCTTAATGGGCGCCGCTGGTTTATGTGTTTGTAAAAATAATAACTGTCCGCTTAAATTCTCTCTCGCTCAAAATGGCGGTTCATAATCAGTGAAAATCCTTTTTAACGCCACCTTTTACTCATGACTTTGATGTTGAAAATACTTCTATGGGAATTTATTAGTTCTTTACTGCATGATAACAAGTTTTAATTTTTAAACGTGTGATGTTTTGTTCTTCATCAGTGTATTGACTCAGCACGTGATGTGTTAGACACGGAGTTAACAGCCCGAGCTGGCGAGAGCTACAACCGAGCTTATGGGGTACGGTGCTCATATAAATACTTTTTGGGACGGTCTCATTTTTGTTTTATTTCTCCCCGCGTAGACGTTGAAGAAATCACATTTAAAAATTGCTCAATTTCGTAGGGTGATTGCAGTTTGTAGTCTGATAAATTTACAAATAGAGTGTTAAAGTTGATTGCAGCCAATAAAAAAGATAGTTTGTAGGTGTATAGTTGTTTGAAGCCACTTTCGTGTGATTGTTAATTCAGGCTATGGTGAGCGTACAGATGTTATCAGAGCTTGAAGAAATTATCCAGTTTAAGTTAGTCCCAGAGAGGAGAGAAGCCATTAAAAGAACTTGGTGGAACAGGCTGCAGGTAAGTATCTAGTGCTGTTACTTTACATCCCGATTATCTATGGCATACTAAACGGTGGCAATGGAATGTGGGGGGGGGGGGTGGGTGGGGTGGGTAATTCCATCCGTACATCCTAGTGATTCAATAAACAAGTTGTACTGGGTTTTTTTATGTGTCTTCTGATGGACGAAGGAGTTATGCTGAGTCTTATTTTTTTTTCTTGAACAGGGATGCCAGCGAGTAGTTGAAGACTGGCAAAAGATTCTAAAAGTTCGCTCGTTAGTCCTCTCCCCACAGGAGGACATGAAATCATGGCTGAAGTACTCTAGTTTATGCCGAAAGAGTGGCCGACTTGCGCTTAGTCACAAGACTCTGGTCATGCTACTTGGAACAGATCCATCGAAACAAGTTGACCAACCTTTACCAACCACCTACCCACAAGTCACGTTTGCTTACATGAAGCACATGTGGAGAGAAAATAAACAGGTTGGACTCTTTCTAGTAAAGCGAAGTTCATAGCATTTGAACTAATTGCAATGAAACAGTGTACGCCGTAAATTTGAATGGGAAAACTATTGTTTTGTTGCAGGATGACGCTTTCAAACATCTTCAGTATTTTGTGCAAAACACGCTGCACCAGCAGGCGTTGTCGTCTCTGTCACCCACTGATGATGGACAGAAGAGAGAGGAGCTCCTCAAACTTGTTGCCAGGTGACTGATGCTCCTCAGTTGTGTCCTTTTCTTGAGCGACTGATAAATAATGAACTTTTTAACGTGCACAGGTGTTACCTGAAGCTTGGTGACTGGCAAACAGCTCTTGAGGGATACAGCGAGAAATCTATTCCTCAAATACTTCAGTATTATGCTGCAGCTACAGAAAATGACAGAAACTGCTACAAGGTACATTTGGAATTTGTTTGTTAAAAATGGATCGGCAGCGGCAAATTTCTTAGTAATGCCTCACTAGTAAAAACGAATCCGGTACAAACGACATTGAGTTTTTGAGCCGTGATCCACATTTATGGAGACTTCTCGCCTTACGTTTTGTTTCTTACTAACATCTTCAGGCATGGCACGCGTGGGCTTACATGAACTTTGAAACAGTGTTGTACTACAAAAGTCAACAGTCAGGAACTGATGGCCCTAATAATGGAAACGCTTCCAAAAATCCTCCGCCGATGTCGACCTCATCTGTAAGTACATTCTTAAGTTCAATTGAAAAGGGAAATGGTTTAAGAGTTGCGTTAAGCTGGGACTTTCCAGACCTTTTTATCAAATGAAGTTGTTTGTTTTTACATGGTGTACATTATCCATTCTAGGTAGCTAACCCAGTGATCACATACGCGGTGCCTGCAGTAAACGGTTTCTTTAAGTCAATTGCTCTGTCCAGCGGCAATTCCCTTCAAGATACCCTCAGGTAAGTGTCCGGTGCCTTTTTCAACACGGCGGTCAAACGTCAACTCATGCGCAAACGTTGTAAAGACAAGGTGGCGTGCTCTCAGGTTGCTGGAACCAAGTTTTCACGCACGAGTTACAAACAACCAAACAAGTAAATAGTTTACGGTGTTTCAAAAGCGTTTAAAGTTTAAAAGAGAATGTTAAATCAATAGGATGCTCTTACTTGAATAAGTTTAGTGTTCGAAAGTCTCGAGTTTTCTTTTTACCACTTCTTTTCTTTAACAGGTTTCTATGAAAGTTTTAATTATAATTTGCTTATTTTGAAAGACAGCAGTTGTTTGTTATAGCTTGTTTTGAAATTTTGCGAGGGAAATGGGTGCGCGGCCTTCAGAATTGATTCCCGCGTTTGGCCGCTGTATTGCTTAGTTGGACGTGGAGCTAAGGAGAGTTAGCGGGCCAGCACCAGGACACTTATGTGACAGTTGCATGAAGCCTTGTTGGGCGCTTATGATGGAATGCACGGACCTTAAAGTACCATGGTCATATATGCTGAACATAATCTATTACATTTACTTTACACATTTGATTTTTTCCTTCGGTCTTCAATTTTCAATCATTAAGTGCGACTAACCTTTAAAAGCCTGGAATGTAGAGGCAGGGAGTGGCACTAATCAATACTGATACGTCTGTTTTCTTCGTGCCTTACTTTATTAGATTGTTGACACTGTGGTTTGATTATGGTCATTGGCCTGAGGTTTACGAAGCTCTCGTGGAGGGAATTAAAACAATTCAGATTGACACATGGCTTCAGGTACGGATTTAAATCTGGACACGAGTCAGTTTTGGTTCTGTAAAAAAAGTGCTTTGAGCAGCGACAATGTTCATGTTTTATTCTTTAATCTCTTTAATTTCCTCAACTCTGCATTTCTATCATTCTTATTGTGTACTCGTTTTCTTAGGTCATTCCGCAACTGATCGCTAGGATTGATACTCCTCGCCAACTTGTTGGACGACTTATTCATCAGCTGCTCACAGATATTGGAAAACATCATCCACAGGTTTAGTCAGCTTCTACTGTAGTCATTCATCCTAAAGAACAAAAATGCATGAAGTGCTGTTCTTTTTGGTTTATCCTCAAGTCTTTAAACGGTTACTTATTAAATGATCGGATGGGTAGTTATCAAGGGATGTTTAGCATGAAATTGAAAACTAAAGAAAAAGATAAAATACGATACCCACACGGTTAGCAATTACGTAAATGTCTGAAGACAATGAGAAGTCGAGCAGAATCAAAGCAAAGACTACCCCCCTCGAGCAAAGAAACAATTGCAAATCATTTTTTATCCAAGACCATAACCAGTCCATAAATGACACATCTGACTAAACGTTTGTTTTATCTCTGGTCAGGCTTTGATCTATCCACTTACTGTAGCCTCCAAATCAGCAAGCAGTGCCCGTCACGACGCAGCCAATCAGATTCTAAATAACATGTGTGAACATAGTCAACAGCTCGTACAACAAGCAGTTATGGTATGTACAGGTCATGTTTGAACGCAGTTTTAAGGTAGTATAGTAAGCGGTCATGGTAGGTTGTGAAAGTGTTTGGACTCAGTCTTAAGTCAGATAGAGCAGCAAGCAGTTATCATAAGACCTACTCAGCATGTGTGGACTCAGCCTTCATTTCGTGCAGCAAGTGTTTAACATGGGTGGACACAGTCATAACTTGGATAGGAAAATAGTCGTGACAGATATAGAACTTGTCTGAACATATCTTTCAGATAGATCAGAAAGCAATTATAGTATGTCCAATCTTTAATTGGTTGTTAAGACGACTACTGTTTGTTTCCGCTGTGGCAGGTTCACCTGAGAAAGCCATGATTGAATAGTCAAACTGATCTGCTTTCCCATTTTAAAGGGAAAAAAAATTACTTGAAATGATCATCGTGACCACTTTGTGTCCAAGTCAGATTCAGTTTGCATGAGCGGCTCTTCTCATCAAATTTTGTCATTTATGAATCAATATACGGTTACAATAGAAAACGTGAATGCTGGGTCAGTTCAGATATTTTTAGTTTCTTCCTTATCATACACTTATTTTAGGTAAGTGACGAGCTTATCCGAGTGGCCATCTTGTGGCATGAATTATGGCATGAAGGGCTCGAAGAAGCTTCAAGGCTTTACTTCAGCGAAGGCAATGTAAAAGGAATGTTTACCGCTTTGGAGCCGCTGCATCAGATGATGGAGAGGGGACCACAGACTCTCAAAGAAACTTCGTTTAACCAGGTAACGTATATGATCTAAAGTGGCGTGGTAGTTGTAGTCTTTGCCAAAGATATTATGCTTTTTCATTTCTTTGTCTACTTACATGTATCCAGACCGTGTTTCCTCCGGTTTTGTCCACCGTGATGCTAATCACAGTTCAGGCTTGAATGGCCGGATAGTGGACACACTTTCTTTTTTATCATTTCACGAGGGTTCCTTTTAAGGGGAGACCTTGATAATGGACCCTACCAATGAAGTCTCTCTGCTAGCTGTTCGGTTATAAGTGTTTCCATTCGTTCCTCTGAATGTACGGTCGTTCCTTTCTTCGTGTTTTCGCTTGCATTCGTATATGTAAGCCTAGGAACCTTAGAATTTAAAATTAGAATTTAACACTTGTAACACGCGTTTCTTTATTTACATATACTCATATGAGAGAAAAGAGAGAAAAAAATTATTCCAAGTAAAGATAAGTTTTAAAGTTTAAAGCTTAAGCGTTAGTCATTTACACTTTAACAAGATCAATTGTTAATCTTGTCCAGGCTTACGGCCGGGACCTTATGGAAGCTCAGGAGTGGTGTAGGAAGTATCAGCGATCAGGAAATGTAAAAGATCTTACTCAGGCCTGGGATTTGTACTACTTGGTCTTTAGAAGAATCTCCAAACAACTACCACAGGTACTGTTTACAATTTGTACAAATCCAAAATGATATTGAAAATAATATATCGGAGAGAAAATTAAAATAAACGCTTCTTTAATTGTCTTGAAGTTGATCTAGGTAATTAACTGACTTTTAACTGATACTGTTGGTTACTGATTCATGGGAGAGGTGCTAAGGAGCTGCAATTAAAAGCTCTATCAAATCAGTAACGTGTGTGTTTTCTTCATGCAGTTGACTTCTCTAGAGCTTCAGTACGTGTCTCCCAAACTGTTGATGTGTCGGGACCTGGAGCTGGCTGTACCGGGAACCTACGAACCTCACAAACCTGTGATACACATCAGACATGTTCATGCCTCCCTTAACGTCATTACGTCCAAACAGAGACCAAGAAAACTGTTTATTACAGGTAAAGTAATAAAAAATTTGTTTGGAGAAAAATGTTGTGGAAAAAACTGAAAAATGTATGTGATCTTTCTTTCTTGCTTATCTCTGTCCTGTAGGGAGTAATGGCTCCGAGTTCATGTTTTTGCTGAAGGGCCACGAAGATCTTCGGCAGGACGAAAGAGTCATGCAACTTTTTGGTTTGGTGAACACTCTGTTGGCTGGTGATCAAGAAACTTCCAAGAGACATTTGGGGTAAAACATGCTCAATAATGTATTTTTTAATTCACTGAGAATAGTTTCATTTACGTTTGTCTCATTTACTTTTATTTCTAGAATTGTGCGTTATGCAGTCATTCCGCTGTCAACAAACTCTGGTCTGATTGGTTGGGTGCCTCACAGTGACACCCTGCACGCCCTCATCCGGGACTACCGGGAAAAGAAAAAGATTCTCCTTAATATAGAACATCGCATCATGTTAAGAGTAAGTTCAGCTCGTAAGGGTATATAACTCTCTGACTAAGATACATGTACCTTTAGCCAATCTAATATCTTCAGTATTTGACAGCCACACATTGAAAGTCACACACTGACCGTCAGACACTGACTTTCACGCGCTTGGTTAAATGTCTTTTTATCTCTTGTCTGATCAGATGGCGCCTGATTATGACCATTTGACTCTAATGCAAAAAGTGGAGGTGTTTGAGCATGCGCTGTCCAACACCAATGGAGATGACTTGGCTAAGCTGTTGTGGCTGAAAAGTCCCAGCTCAGAGGTAAAGAAATCATACCAAGCATTCATTGTTGGTGTATTATCTTTTGAATGAAAATTCTTATTTTATGTTACGTGGTGATAAGATGAAAATTGTAAGTACGCTCACAAATCAAACTTTTTTTCCCATACACAGTATGAACCAAATTTGCAGCTTTAGCAGTAAACTCTTAAGGGAATTGTTCGTAGCAGGAGCCCTGTTCGTAGCTGTTATTTACATATTTCTCTTTCCATTTTTTCTTTTTTAAGGTATGGTTTGATCGTCGAACTAACTACACTCGATCTCTTGCTGTTATGTCCATGGTGGGATATGTGCTGGGCCTGGGAGACAGGTTAGATAAAGTTTTACTTTGCCCTATTTCTACTTTGAAGGAATATCACAGTGAATGGTGTGATTTGTGGGACACTTTTACTGAATTACTTTCATCCGATATACAATCTTTATTAACTTAAAACTGTTTTGAATGTCCCAGGCATCCATCAAATTTGATGCTGAACCGCTTAAATGGAAAGATCGCCCATATCGATTTTGGTGATTGCTTTGAGGTATGTTACACTTGTATTTTTGGTTTGTAGGTTTGTTTGTTCCCGTGCCAGGACTTTGTAAAAAATTTGCTTTTCCCTTTTTTTTCGAGGTGGCAATGACCAGAGAAAAGTTTCCCGAGAAAATCCCGTTTAGACTGACGAGAATGTTGACGAATGCTATGGAGGTATGAACCACAATCATAATCTTTAAGGTTTCTGTGGCTGACTCAGGTTGAAAGGGGGATGATTCTAATGTTGAATTTACTTAGTTACTGGAAAAAAATAAGTTGAAATTGAATGATGTGTTTTGAGGGTTATGACATGTAAGCGCTGAAGGGAAAATGCAATGCGTGCCGCTTGTGTTAAGGTTGATATCGATCTGTTTTGTTGTTGAGGTGACTGGTATTGATGGAAACTACCGAATGACGTGTGAAAGTGTCATGCGAGTTCTGCGGGCTCACAAGGACAGTGTCATGGCAGTGTTGGAAGCTTTTGTTTACGATCCCTTACTGAATTGGAGGCTTATGGATTGTAAGTTGCATACAGACTATACATTTTAAGCATTTCCATTGACGTTCTTTACAATATTTTGTAAACAAAATTAAGGGAAGCCAACTAGAGTTACAGAGCATGTCACATTGAAATGAAGTTTTGGTGGTGACGCCGATCTGTTGATCTTATCTGCTCATTTTCATACTACGTGCCTCACTTTACTACATGTTCCTTTTACAGCTACGCCAAAAATCAAACGCTCCAAGGGAAGATCTGACACGATGTCTGAGGGAGGGGAGGGTAAGTTATTGCTGTGCGTTGACACAATTGTTTTTTTTATTTTAAATGAGCTTGAAGATATTTTGTCATAAGCACATGCATATAATTTTGAACGGATCGCAAGTCGAGTTCATCGCCTGAATATTATCTGAAGGACATGAAGTCTTCAGAACGTCGTGGTCTCAGGGGCCAATGTTGTCAGACAAACGATAACCTTTGGTTCCAATTCATCACGACGAACTACCAAAACTCGTTTCTGTTTTTGTTTTTTTCCTTGTCTCGCGACAGGTATAATATGAGTTATTATACCATTGGAGTGAGGCTCTCCTTTGAAGATCTTTTCATGCACTTGTTTAAGTCGATGATACATTAATTGTCTTCGTTTTTTTTCCATTTTCTATTTGATTAGATGTTCTCGAAGGCGTGGAGGTGAATCCTGAACGCCCCACCAAGAAGCAGTCGACAGAACACATGCCATCTTACGGTGCGAACGGAAATGACTTTGGTTTTATCATGAATGACATTCATATATTAAGACCTCTCGGGAGAAACAGCTTTTTGATAAAGAAAAACCACACAGACTCGTTGCTGAATCTGAAGTTCTTCTTGGTGTGGATTATGTTGTTGTTTTGTTGTTTTCTTTTGGTTGTTTATTTGTTTTTAAGTTCTATGTTAATGATATTGTTGATCATTAAGCGCATTAGATCATATACTTATAATTAATTTTTCGCTATACAAGTATTAAATTTATGATTTATTATTGTTTTCATTTTGCTCTATATTTTTTGCATGTTTAAAATATGGGTGTTCTTTTAATGTTAAAATTTTGCTCTCTTTACAGAAGATGAAAGCGGCCCTAAGCCAGAGGCCCTTAACAAGAAAGCTGTCGCCATTGTTAACCGTGTGAGAGACAAATTAACAGGTACATTTTCACCTTCTTGTCAATTGCTTCTAGCGTTCAGTTATGGCTCAAATTGGATAAACCACCCGAAGTTATATTTCCCAGTGTTCATGATGGTAACGTGAGACGTCGGGTATCAAATTGCACGTTTTTAGGTTTTATGAATAAATGAGGTAAGTTTGTAAAGAAACTGAGATGAAAATGTGGAAAATCATGGAAGTATTAAAGCATAACCCTTCGTCACACTGCATTGTTGCTCAGCAAGACACGGTGCTTTACAAATGATAGTTGGAGAAACGTTTGCTACTTACTGTCTTTGTTCCATAGGAAGCGACTTCACTAGTAATAACAACCTCGATGTACCCACCCAAGTTGATCTTCTGATCAAACAAGCCACTTCACACGAGAATCTCTGCCAGTGCTACATAGGATGGTAAGAATTAATAACTGAAATTTCATTGCGTCGAAATAAATCGCTTTTGGATCACAATGAGAACTACTGGTTCTACCAGTAATTGTGTTATCCAATAAAGTCATTATTATTATTATTATTATTATTATTATTATTATTATTATTATTATTATTATTATTATTATTATTATTATTATTATTATTATTATTATTATTATTATTATTATTATTATTATTATAAAAAGTTTCCAACATTTTGTCCCACAGGTGTCCATTCTGGTGAGCAGAAAAATACAAATTTAAAAGGACTACCTTGGATTCTTGCACAGAACAAATGGCAGATATGATTGTAGTTTCAAAGAAAAGCGCTTGAACGAGTAGCCGACGTCTAAATAATTATTTTCCCTGACTTGTTCTCAGCTCGCCTTGGTGAAAGGGCTTCTGTGCATGCCCTAAAATCAAAACATAACACCCTTGCTAAATATGAAACCGTCGAAAAGAGGGTCATTAACGGCAACCTCACTGTTATGATCTCCGATTATGTTTGAAATGAGTGGTATTCCTTTAAACTTTAAACGAGTCTCCTTCGCCTTTATTTCTCATATTTTTTTGTGGATTGCTGTCGCATGCAACAGGCATGAGGTCAGCTGAAACCTTTCCTAGAACTATCCGATTACCCGACCAGACGGCGCGTTGCTCGTTTATTTAATTTAGTTTTTGTAAATTGTATTACACAAATTTGTAAGTTTTTATTTTGTTAGTAAAATATAGAGAAAGGCTTTAAACTTGCATCGCACGCTAATTTACTATGAGTGACCTTATTCAGTGCCAACTGTGTTAGAAGATTATGACGCTAAAATAAAATTTCCAAGTTACTTGCAACAACTCCAAGAACAACATTAACCTTTATTTCACCTGTCTAATCACAAGAACTCAAGATGCAATGTAGGAGTGGAAAATGCAGACAGTCGGTGGGAAGGTCACCATTTTGATTTATTCACCAAAATGTAACCAGCAGTCAGTTTTTATTCGCTTCTGTTCGAAGTTCTGTCAATGCGTGTGTACCCATTAAGCCGTTAGGCCTCGTCGTTCATTATCAACGCATTTTAGGTGTCAACGTTTTTGCAATCGAGTTTATCAGTTAATTGGATATGGAGATCTAACTGTGATATGTACTGTGATACGTACACTGCAACTACTTTTACTGAGAGATAACTGTGATAAGCTGACAGTCCTTATTATCTTTGAGTTTATACGAATACCTCGGCTTGTCCCACTCAGTTGGTTTTCGGAATGTTCCTTTTTTTCAAACACCCCCCTCCCCCCCCCTCCGACCTTCGCATGACACGCTACAGGCCTCGTGCTGTAATATTTTACAAGATGATCGCTTGAACCAGAGGTGAACTTATCTTTTATTCGTTTGAAAATACTAATTTGTTATGATTGTTAAAGCTCACTGCGTTTACACCAAGAAAAGATCATATTGGGCACTCTTTTGTGCTATGAATTAACGAATTTAGTAGTTGATAGATAGATTGATTAACCTTAGTCGTTGTGTTGAAAAGTCCCTGTAAAACTCTACTAAATTTGAAAATTTGAAGTCACATGAGCTGGCATTAGTGAATTAAAAGTATTCTTTTAGCGGTAGAGCGGCCTTTTCAGGTTATTCAATGTCGCCGTTGAGTCTTTGGCTCCAGTATGAGTTATTTATGATATGAAATCTCTCGTGCACTGCTACTCCATGTACTAATCGCCTCGTCCTACTTACAGGGTCACTCATTGATCCACCTTACAGGGTCACTCGGTGATCCACCTTACAGGGTCACTCAGCGATTCACCTTACATGGTCACTCAGTGATCCACCTTACAGGGTCAACCGGTGATCCATCTTACAAGGTCACTCAGTGATCCACCTTACAGAGTTACCCAGTGATCCACCTTACAAGGTCAACCGGTGATCCATCTTACAAGGTCACTCAGTGGTCCACCTTACAGAGTTACCCAGTTATCAACCTTACAGGGTCACTCAATAATCTTAAATGTGTGCATCTCTCGCTGAGTGGTACCTTTTATTACTCCGTTTGCGTTTTCTTCGCTTCTGTGAACCAGCTAAGTAGAAGTACAAAAGATTGAATGACTATCGTGTGATTTTGGCCTTTGTTCTGGTATTGCACTCGATATGGCATTGCATTATTCTGAGACTCGGAAAACCAGGAACACTTTTAAGAAATAAATATAAGATTATGAACGGTCAATTATGAACTGAGAACGAGATTTAGGGACACAAACGAACTTCAAAGCCACAAACTAACAGTCGTTGTGGTTGTAGTTGGTTGGAACAAAAGGCATTGCTTAAATAATTTTTTGCGTATGGTTTTCTGAGAAGCATATTAGCTTTTGTCAGATCGTGAGCTTACTATTGTCAGAAGCACCTATCATGTAGGGCATTCAGGGACCTTTTCAATAGACAGGACGACAAAGCTGAGGAAAACGGATAACAAATGAATAAGGATTTTTTTTTTTTTTCAGAATTCCAGAAATGGCTAGGGCTGCTTTCCGTCTCAAACGGCTCTTTACCTCAACTTTGGCATACAATATGTGAACAGCGCTGAGTTCTAGATAGAAACGTAAATAATTATCCTCGGGTTTTGCATTCTCTCGCCATTCTGATTCTGGTGATTTCACTTTGTTGTTTTCCTGAGGACGGCTGATAACTGCAAAATATTTTTAAACACACGTGCTGGGCTATTGTTCTTGCCCTGGTAGTTTTAAGGAAGGAAACTCTTTCCAGATTAATAATTAAATTAGATTAATTTCTATCCGGTGGATAGTGCCGTATGGGTTGTTGGCACCTATATAACTGCTGGATAGTGATTTATTCATTGAACAGCGTCATCCGCTCTTTGAACAACCAGGCTCTGCTTAGGAACTCTCTTGATCCGCCCACGTTTCTTTTATTCAAGCCCTATTCTTATTTTTTTAAGATCGCTTTCGCATTCATTACGCGATATTTTTCGGTGATACTTTCAACGATTGCCGAGAGCTCCGATTATCCTTTTTAAAAGCGAAGAAACTCCGAAAGTTTGTCATATGTAGAATCAAAAGCATACACAACTGATTCATTTTATCATTAGGGAAATCTAAGCCGCGAATACGTCGCATTGAATCGTACGTGGAAAGTATTCTTAGTTCAGAGTTCCTAATTCTTAGCCTTCTCAGGTAAACCGTTCACAGTCCGTTCATTTAAAATATTTGAACTTGTTGGGGTGAATAAATTCAAGCTCTGACTTCCATTAGTCTCTATTAGTTCAGGCGAAGAAAAAGTTTGCTATCGTTCATTCAACGCATAGATCACGTGCAAAAACTAACGATTCAAAGTTAATTGTACAGTGGTTGTGGATAGTTTGATGCATGGCCGTTTACGTTAACGCTAAAAATTTTTTCATAGGTGCGGCGCTGCCAGTCAGTTTGTGTCGAACACAAGCTTTATTGTCACAGTGTCTCAATGTGACATTTGCAGTATTTTACGCAGGCGTTATTGCCCGCAGCTACTTTTGCCTTGAAACTCTTAGTTAGTCTCGACGACCATGCTCCAACTCTCCTTGCAGATGCATCTGGGGAACTTTTTCTCGTACCAATCGTCTGTTGTTATCCATCGGACCTGTGGCATTATTTCATTGAACATTTACAGTGTCAGTTACGGGAGAGGTGTTTTGAGGCCCTATTCCATGCTTGCTTGAGGTATGTACCCTAGAAATTCGGCGAGTACGGCATAACATTTTGATCTTCTGCCTGAAACGCTCATTCAGCAGAGCATAAACAAAAGGGTTGATGGCAGAGTTGAACATAAACAAAGTGTCAGAAAGAACGTATGAGATTGAGCCAAACAAGAGGATGTCAAGGTAGCTAAGGATGTAAATCAGCAATCCTGTGATCCAACAAGCTCCAAATATGGCACTGACAGTGATTACACTTAACGTTACTCGCTTCCTGACCTTCAGGACTCCCTGGAAAAAAAGAAAAAGGAAGAAAAAATTTGCGACTGAGGTATGAATGTATAAATCTACCCAGATCACCAACCAAACGTGGAAAAAAAACTAGCCAGCGCTTGTACTTATCTCGAGGATCAGAAATTCCATTAACCCTTAAACTCCCAAGATCTCATTAATAATTCTCCGTACTGTCTTCCATATAGTATTTGTGATGATAGTTTGGAGAGTTTGGTATTGGATCAACTCCTTATCCCTAAGATAATATTTTTCTTTATTCTAATCACTTGCCTGCTTGATATTGTATTGATACTGTAAGGAGAAATTCTGTATTGGTCTCTTATGGGAGTTAAAGGGTTAACAAATAGATTTCATGTCGCCATGCACCTCCTCATTATTACATCTAAGAGAATATAAACTCTACATTCTCTTGATAGATCACAAACGGCGTCAAAATGTGTTAAGAACAAAAAAGTGGCTCGTGGCGCAACCGAGTGTATCACTGATGTTCTTACCACATTTTGACGTCCTCTGTGACTTATTACTGTGACTTACTGTCTTCTGTGACATAGAATCTGTTTTTTTCATGTTTGTTTTCATGATAAAAAATTTATTTCATGATAAAAAGCAAAATGTATCAATGGTGTCGTCGTCTACCTTAGGAAAGAACCCGTGGAAATGCGTTTCCCCTGCACTTCAGCTTGTCACATAACAAGTCACAGAACATCCCATCGAATCCTACCTTCTGTTGATGAGCGACTTCATTTTCCTCATTACGTTTGAACCACAACATGTAAACGACCTTTGAATATAAACCAGTCATCACTGTCAGAGGAATTATAGCCAATAGTACAAGCCATACAGAGTCGTATGCTGCACCGATCCACTTTTCAGGCCAAATCCACTTGCAGTCACTGATTGATGAATCAAATCTTGTTGCTAGAAAAAGTGGCATGTTTAAAGCCACTGAGAAGATCCAACACCCAGAAATAATCGCCTAAAACAAAAACGCTTATATTATAATCGATAGAAATACTGTGAGAATGATATAATTAGCAGTAACACCCCTTAGTCCCTTCATCCTAACTAAATTACCCCGCAAACAAAAAGAGGTAAGCTTGTCATTGTTTGGGAGCAGAGAGCATGGAAGATTTTCTTGACCTCAGTTTTTCTCCAAAAATTTCTGACAAGCTCCCGTATCCAATGATTTTCTGCTGATCCTTAACGGCAGTTGAAAGTTACAAAGTAAACATCATAATTTCCTCGCCTTAAGCTTTTTTTTGGTGAGTTTTCCATTACTACCATCAGGACTAGTAACAGTGCAGTAGCGCTCAACTGCGATGGCAGTAAGAGTCACGGACGATGAAGCTGCACCGATCCAAGCCACGTTTCCAGCTGTTATTACCAGGCACACAACCAAGCCCGTAGTTCCTTTTGGATGAGTGAAGCTGTCCTCAAAGACATGATTTGGTGCTATGAAGGTGGCAAACATAATGTCTGATACAGCTAAGTTCACAAGTAGGTAATTGAAGGGAGTCCTATGAATTTAAGATCAAACTTATTTCAGTAAATGTCATGACTGACTGTTAGCAATTCACCTCCAAGCAACGCACGAGGGATTCGCGCCCGAAAATATTGTAATCGTTGCAGGAATAAATGAGTTACTGAAATCATCTTCCCGTGCTAGTGGCATGTTTACCTCGCCACTTCTCAGTTCGATAAATATCCATCACAAGCTACCTCAACTTTGAGGAATAGTTGTTAATTAGTATATACTAAAACAGAGGATAGCGTCGTAGGCGCGCTCTGATTGGCTACTGAAACTCACAATATCTTTGCCATTCGCCTCCGTTCAACTCGCGCGGGATTTTTCCACAAAATAATTTGGGAATCGTTGCAGTAATAAATGAGTTAAAATTGTCTATTTGTGCAATAATATCTCACTGTTTTAGTGTATTCTAAAACAACCAGTCGCTTGCCTCTGTGCGTGTGAATCAAATACGTAGACAATAACTTGACGTCTGTTCTGTCGCACTTTGTGATACAATTGTCACGTCACACTATGACTTGAAATTGTCTCACTTAGTAAGAAGAGACCATTTCGAACCATTGCACTTTGTGTTGAAGGAAAGAGAATGAAAATAATGATAATAATGGTAATAATTGTAATCATGACAGTAATCATAATTTGTTCCTTAACGAAGACACCTTCTGCGGTGTTCCGGCTTCAAGATCTTCCTAGGGAAGTGCAGTATCAGCTCCATTTATGCGGACGACCTCGTGACCTCAAGATGGTGGAGCGAAAGTCCATGATAATAGCCATTGTATTATGTTATCAGGTTCTATGTGCTAATGAGGTATCTCTAGGTCGTAACGTGTTCAGTCATGTCACGAAACTGGAGTTCTTCATTTCTTGTGCTATTGAAATTATCTTATTGTTTTGAGTTGGAGTCAAGCAGTCAACTCTCGTCTCAAGGACAAAGACTTTCGCTTTCATGATGGACACTATGTGACGATAGGTTTTCGCGCACTTAACCGGACTTCGCGGGAAACGTACAAAACGGGGGAAATTAACTTAATAGAGACCACTCCGCTTACGAGAACTGAAACTCGTCACGATATCCTAGCACACGGAGATCTACTTCAAGCGAGCTTATACGGACGTCAAGGATAAGACAGCGTTTTGGTTCCACTGCAGACTTTATTCGTAGAGCACTCTAACATATATCGTGCCAGAGTAAAACCTAAGCTAGTAATCGTCACGCGGTCGTCTGTGTAATCGGCACGCCGTCGTGTATCATTCATTAACACTTATATTTACCTAAAATTTCACTAGTAATGATGAACAAAAGTAACGACATGCAGTTGCATAGTGAAAGCGTGTAACAAGCAAAATCTATTCCAACGGCTACTGTGATATTTTTTTTAATATATTTTTTTCTTTTATTTACTAAAATAAAAGAACTTGAATGAGCTCGAATAAATTGGAAATGGTTAAATGTGAGAAGTTTACGAATAAATGTGTTCCAAACAAACACACGGAAAAATCAGTATATTTTCTCGTAACAACTATCTTGAGGTCTGGAGATCGTCCGTATAGATACTGTGTATAACTGCACTTACCCAGGAACATCTTGAAGCCGAAACATAGCCGCTGGTGTTTTCACATTATCATTATTTTCATTCTCATCATTATCAACATCCCTATTGTTATTATTATCAATATTATTATAATCATTATCATATACAGAATTAACAGCTATCAATGGATCTACCTGTCCTCTGAACATCTACATCAAGTTTATTTTTAAGAAGCGCGAAGCGTTAAAAGGTGCGACATCTCATTTTAATACAAAGTACGACAGCTTTTTTATTACAAAGTGCCACAGCTTTTTTATTACGAAGTGCGACAGCTTTTTTATTACGAAGTGCGACAGCTTTTTTTATTACAAAATGCGACCATTTCATTATAAAGTGCTACAGAACAACGTCACTTTTAAAAATTCTACCTTATTGAATACGAAAAAGTCAATAAAAATAGACTTGGGTTCACCTCTCTCAAAACCCGCAGTGTTTTTTTTCATGTTTATAACATGAACAGTTATTAAACGACCCAAACTGCGCATAGAACTCATAATATTTTTGTAACTATTTCTTGAAAAAATGAAGAAAAGCGAAGTGAGCGCTTAAAAAACCGGGAGGAAGTACATCAGTCTCGCCTAGACGCACAGCAAACGATATTAGTTAATCAAAGAAGCCGCCTAGTCACGGTGTTTTCTTTGTGCCACTAAATCAGTCCTGGTAGGACAGACACTGCAATTAAAAGATGGTTTTTGTTAACTTCTTTTAATATTGAACATGCATGTCTTCACATTGTTAGAGTTTCTTTCTCAACTTCTTTGTGATTTTGATGAGCTTTCCTCCGTAAGTAACTTTAATTTACGTGTACAGAATTCCCAATGCATGGAATAAGCGCAGGGGTAGCATTTTATAAAACTCAACCTGAGGTGATTATGCAGTCAAAAGTATCTTGTGGTCATACTTTTCAGAGATACAATTGAGGATGTCTATCTCTCGCTGCGGGAGATCCCGTTGGTAATTTTCCGCCGGAACGATATATGGTGATGATATCACAACTTTCGATCAACGAGAAATGACTATCGTGACATTTCGCAGGAAAGTTATATCGGCAAGATATTGCACGAAAACTTCGATACCACGTCGAATTGTCGTTTTTGACATGTCTCTAAAATGTGCGATAAATCGCCGATCTGCGATATGGCGGAGGAACAAAGCACGAAATATGACGATCTTCGTTTTCTTTACATTTACATAGTTTGATCACAGAAAAACTTGCCACGAACCTCTGAAATTTCATAACCGATTCAAGCATTTTTTACTTGTGGGATTAAAGTGAGAAATATTGCCCTACAAGATTCTTCGCTTGATTTCTTGTATTATTATTGAATCTGTAGCCAATAAGAATACAAAATTTCTTTTATCTTTTGTTGCGTGCATAGCCTACGTTTGACAACAAAATTGGCTATTTTATCTTGTCATAGTCAGACTTCAGCGTCAACTCACCTCATATCTTTATTTTTCTTTATAACCAAACAAACCAGACAGTTTCCACTGATGTCCGCTATTATTAGTAGGGCTAACATGGTTGTCACCGCAACGTCGGCTGACTCAGGCATGACAAGAGGCTTGAAAAATAATAAGGTATGTATGCTTTTAGCTAAATAAATAATCGTATTGTTCTGTTCGAAATATGGTTTTTCAATGACATGCCCTTACCCAACTCGTTTGATGTATCGAGGAAACGTCAATGGCTTCTGGGCCTTTTTTTTCCTGAGCAGAGAAATGTAAAGGATTCCATTGAGGCTCTATTTTTGGTTTGCAATTATCTCAGTACTACATTATATCCGCTTCTAAAACTCTCACTGTGAAAAACTCCTAGTTTGTTACGTCCCAGTTTGATAAATCCTTTGTAATTCATGTTTTCAATGAGATGTACTAATTGGAAAGAAAATCATCATGACGAGCTGCGGCAATTTAAAGTTCGGAAGAGTAATTATTAGCCTTGCGAACGTAAAAGGATTTCTGACGTGTTATGGTTGAAATTGTTAGTTCTCCTCTCGTCTTATTTCAGTCGATCAGATCTGAGTAAACGCAGAATCCTGCAACATAGTAATGGTGAACGAGGCTATAATCTGTATTTCGGCTCATTTTGTTCTTTTGTAATAAAGAGAAGACAAACCGTAATGCCTTATTGTTAAATATTGACAGACTTGCTGCCTGTGTTTGTCGCTACCACATACAGCTTAAAATTGGCATGGATAAAAATTGCAATAAATTTCACAACACACCTTACCTTTCGAAACTGTGAAACTTGAATTATTCTGTCAATAGAAACCTTGTGAAGAGATGAAACCAACGACTACAGCGGTGATGGTTAAAATAAACTCGAGAAAAATAGATCTACAGACCAGGTACATCAATAGATAAGGCGTAAGGACACCAACACGATAACAAAACGTTGCTGTTCCGCTGATCAAAAAAGAAAAACATGAACATTATCAGTGCTCAGCTTTAAGAATTTTGCCTTTGTGCTTTTGTACAATTTCTTCCATGCAGTTACCAACTGAACATCCACAGAGATTTCTCTCCATACCAATTTAAACAGTCACAGCTGAAACTGGCTTTCAAATATTTAACCCAATGAAAGGCGGGATTACCATTAAAATTGGAAAACATATACGAGTTCCGGAAATTGCCCCAGAAATTAAGACACTTATCAAGCTACAGAAAATATTGTGTATTTGGACAAATGAAAAATGACATCCGAGGTCAAAGCGCAAACGCATGAGGACGAAGCATTTATAATTTAATGCTGAATAATTTTAAGTTGAAAGGATAATCCAAGCCTGCTGCTTTCACATTTCCAAACTCGTTCTCGATGGATTTTGAGTCTTGCAACTATTACTGCAGACAATCTGTCATGTTTGTTGTTTACAAATTTTGGTTAAAATATCTGAATTTTCCAAAAGTTCTTAAGTAAAGGAAGGGGGGGGGGGAGGTTTGAGCCATGATGTGACATCGATTTGTGACTAAAAGGGAACATTTGAAAAGCTCCGTGAATGTGAGCACCTGCTATTAAGAGAAAATAATTATTTAAATACTTCATCCTTTCCGCTTCCTAACTTTCCACTGTGAAACAGCTCCTTGCTTGTTACGCCGCAATTTGATCTATCTTTTGTACTTCATGTTTTGAATGACTTAAATTAGTTGGCTAAAATAATCGTCATGAAAGGCTGTGGCAATTTGCAGGTCTGTAGATGTACTTAATCTTCCTTTCGAGTAAAAAGTTAATCGTGATGTATCATGATAGAATTTTAGATCTATTGAGTTGGCTCCCAGTCTGATTCTTTAGACAAATTTTTTTAACTAAATTTTTCACATGAACACATTTTTTTTAAAAAGATGTGAGAGGAAAATTATTTCAGTTTTTGTCTTGAATATTTGTTTCTTACCTTCTGTGTTAACAGGCATATTACGAAGGGAATTTTTTTCTATCATCTATAGTGCTTACCAGTTTTCACTTGAAAATAATGGTACCAGGGCAGGAGTTCATTGGGCTCCTGTACCTGGTGTCTGAGGCATCAAAATTATTCTAACAATTTCCGACTTCTTGTAAATCGAACAAAGCATGGCTGTTTCATAAAGGCAAATGATTAACCAAATGCAACTTTATCCTTACTGATATGTTCTATTTTAATATTCTTGTCACCTTTCCTACGTGTCTTCATTTATCTCTGGTGTTTTCAATCAGCTGGTAGCTTGCCGTATAATTAAGGAAATACTCTCCCCGCCTTCTCTGAACAATGCATTATGAACCTGACAAATTCATTATTCAGAAGCAGAAACAGAATGTCAGTAAGTCTTAGGCTCTTTGCTTTGCCACTCAGCTATTCTATTTGTTAAATGCAAATTAAATATCGAAAACTGTTTACATTTTTAACCTTTATCCTGAGAAAAATTCCCCGGCTAAGTATTAACATATGAAAAAAGTGATATATGTAACTTGGATACGTTAATGGAAAGACAGCATCCCTTGGTTTACACTTGTTAGTATAAGAACTAATGCCCCACTTACACCAAGGCCTAAACATGTTTTAAAGCTCTTTTTTTATTATTATTTTAACATTTCATTCTTTATATAGGCTGCTTAAACCGATCATTGTCGATTGAAAACGAAACACACTGAGAATATAAATTAGTGATTACTTGAATCCTATGAATAATTCAGTATTTCAGTTCTTTTTTTTTGATCTCATGCAGCTAGACCCGGTTTAGATAAACATGTTTTCCTTTTCCATATGTCAGTGGGGTATAAGTCGGTCAAAATACCTACGCAGTGAACTTAAATGATACCTATTCTTAATTTAAATGGAAGGGCAACCCGCAATCCTGTCCAGTTAAAAAAACAAAACGCTCTGTCATGGTACATGAACTAACTATTTTTTCAGTTTATTTTGAGCTCTTAGAGTAAATAGTGTATTCTTTAAATTTTTAACTGAAGCTCTGACTCCCTCCCCTCGATCTTTTTTAAAAAGAAAAAACCTTATTCGGGGTATCTTTAGTCCTTCTTTGCTAATTTTAAGCTCAAAAACATTTAGCTAATACAAAACGGAAATATGTCTTAGAGCTAGCATGTTACAAGAGTTGGTCAGCTCTTTGACCTCATAATAAGCATGCACCGTCATGATGATTATTTTCAGAAATAACGTAAAGCTAACGTTTTCTCAATTTAAGCCGAATGCAAGCTTTATTTTTAGTCTTGTCCGATTTTATTCCTGAAAGCATATCAGCGCTTCGCCTGATTCCTTCTAAAACCATCTTTGTTTATCCTTGTAACTATTATGTTAATTTTACAACTCATCAGATATTCTGATAACGAAAGATCAAGAAAAACATTTCATAACATGACGTTTCGGCGACATGTCATCATTATTAAATGTAAAATTATTTTAAGTTCAGTGACGTTTTATTAAGTAAGGAAAGTGCGAATCTCCATTACAATAAAATGAGATGGACTAATGAATGTTCAGAGTCGGTCTCTTTTTCCTTATTAAAAGTGTTTCATAAATAAGGCGCTCAAACTTTCCGCGGCATTTCTTTAGGATGGCAAATTGCTCGTGAAGATTGTTCGGTCTTTGATTGTATTCGTCCTTAAGATGTTTACCGATAACGGAAAATGCGAAGGTGGAGGTGACGGTTCGTGTAGCCTATATAATACGCATCACACGAATTACCTTCAAATTCATACACAACGCATTGTTGGTTTAACAGTGAGGGCTTGGCTAAACTTCAGAATACCCCGCAACTCATTTACATGTGTCGGGAGGCTTTGAAGATCGAGGCATAACACAATAGACGCTATTCTTATTCAATGACATGTAAATAAGTTGCGGGGTATTCTGAAGTTGCTCCGAGGGCTTTTTTGTTTCCGTGACTTTTAAACCTTTCGCGATTTTCCTACCTGTGAAAACTAGTTGTAATACACGGTCGATTTTCTTTCCAAGGTCTCCAAGTTGTCTGCGCACGCGCCGGTGTCAGCAAGGTATTTCAGCGAAACTATTCATTTAATTATGTACATTCTTTTGTTTAACTCTATCTCCTTTATTCTAATTTACTTTCACACTTTTCTTACTTTCTATAACATCACTGAAGTTACAATAATTTTACATTTGGTAATGGTGACATGTCTTCGCCGAAACGTCATGTTTTAATCTCGCTATTTCTCATCATCAGATAACGTCAGACCTGAAACATTTTGTAAAGGGACGTATATCAAACATCACAGCGCCAACACATCCAAACTTTCTTTTAAAAAAATTTCTACAAAAAAAAAGAAAGTGAGAGTCCAAACTCCGTAAAAAATATATATATAGAACTTGTTAAATTAACCACAACATTTGGCTCAAACATAGATTCCGAGATTCCAAAATAACGGGGTAGAAAATTTGGGTGAAAGAAAGCTAAAAGAAATCTAAAAAAAAAGCTAAAAACCAACTCTGAAAAACAAAACAACAAAAGCACGCGAAAGTGTCCGGGTCAGTTTTCCAGTATCAAGGTTTAGAGTCACTTAGCGTGATTATCTAATATGGTAAAATTGCGTGCGCCAAGCGTGAATACAAAATGAAGTACTAAAGAGGAAGAGGAAGAGGAAGAGGAAGAAAAATCAAAATTTAAAATAATAACGGAAGAAAATTTCCACATTTCCCTCCTTTTATGTCACCACTCGTTATATTCCTGTGTAATATTACGGGCTTGTGGGAGTCAGTTGGTGTTTCTCCTGTTTTACATGTTGCTTCTCTGTTACTTTTGAGCTCCATTTTAACATGCGACCTCTACGTTTACTCTGTGAAAATGCCAAAGTGTTTTCCTTGTTGGAGGTGTTAGTAGTGCGCGCAATGCCAGGCTAGCTTGAATTATATACCCTAGGAGTGCGGTTAGCAGAGCACAATAACCTGAGCTTTTGCCTGAAACGCTCATTCAGCAGTGCATAAATGTAAGGGTTGATAGCAGAGTTGAACATGAACAAAGTGTCAGAAACGACGTATGAGACTGAGCCAAATATGAAGATGTCAAGGTGGCTTAGGATGTAAACCAGCAATCCTGTGATCCAACAAGCTCCAAATATGGCGCTGACAGTGATCATACTCAATGTTACACGCTTCCTCACCTTAAGGACTCCCTGCAAAAAAGAAAGCAAGAATAAAACTCAAAGTGCGATGACTTACGGGCTGGCAGGATTTTAAGCTCCTGGGGGATCCTTAGGATCAGAACGAACTTTGCCAAACCTACCTAGTTTTCATAACCATTCGGTTGCAGCGATGATGAGCCTTTTCCGGCTGCCTTTAGGATTAATTTCTTCCCTCGCGGTGTAAATCATGTCCAGTTTTGCATTTTAACACGCTGGTGTCAATTAATTACATGCTCACCAAAGAGTAACCTCGCACCTCAGAACAATAACTCTGTTAACTTGCATTAACACGGCAAAGAGTAAAAACTAACATTAGATCCATTTAGCCCAGAGTCCTACCTTCCGTTGAAAGGCGAGTTCATTTTCTTCGTTTCGTTTGAACCACAACATGTAAACAACTTTTGAATATAAACCAGTCATCACTAACAGAGGAATTAGAGCCAAAAGTACCAGCCATATGGTGTCGTACACTGCACCCATCCACTGCTCGTGCCAATTCCACTTACATTTGCCAGTTGTTTTATCATAAGTCGTAACCAGGAAGATTGGTATGCTGAAAAGTGCTCCAATGCTCCAACAAGCGGGAATAATCGTCTGAAATAAAGCCGCAGACTGCTGTTAGAAAGCTGCATTCTCATCAAGACTAGGAGCATTACATTAACTACGTGATTTAGGCACAAATTAGATAGACGAACAGGAAATCAAAACTGTATTTTGATGCTGCTTTGTCACATAAAATTGTGTTGACGCACCTTTACTTTCCGCATGGTTAGTTTTGCATTGCTACTAACAGGACCCGTGACAGTATAGAAGCGTTCAACTGATATGACAACGAGGGTCAAAGCAGACGATGCTACTCCAATCCATGCCACATTACCGCTAGTGAGAACCTTACACAAGACTGATCCAATGGTGTTGTCTGGATGATTGAACGGTTTTTTCAAAACATGATTTGGTGCTATGAAAAGCGCAAACACGATGTCAGAGACCGCCAGGTTGGCCAGTAGGTAGTTGATGGGAGTCCTGCGGAATAGATGCTAATTATGCATTGAAAACACGAGCAGGTAGGTCTTAATTAGTGCACAATGCAGCCGACGACAAGAAAATGTTGCTTCTCAATGCTTGCATGCTTCTCTCAACGTACTTTAGATACGCTTGATGTCAGCAAATCTGATGACGATCCTTACGCACCCAAAAAAGATACTGAAAGCGATCGAGTCACCCGTCCTTGTTTGATTAAATTGCAGTGACATTAAAATATTTTACTATATGGCATGATCCGCACGCGGTTTAGACTGCTGCAAAAATTCGCTGAAACATGGCAAGAACCCTAAAAATACAATACTGCCTCGACACAAGACCATTCAGTCAAGTATGAGGATTTGCTGGCAACTCTCTGCCAGTCTTATAATTAAGAAGGTTTCAAAGTTTGTAGTCAGTTTATCTGGTCTGCCATGGGGTAAGTTATCTTTTTTACATCGGGTCTTATGAAGAAATTATCGGCTTAAGGCTCGGTTCTCTGAGAGAATTTTTTTAAAGATATTTAACGCACCTCATATCTCTATATTTCTTTATGACGAGACAAACTAGACAGTTACCAATGATGTTCGCAATGATGAGTAGGGCCAGTATCGATGTTACGGCAATTTCAGCTGGTTCGGACATTATTAGAAACTGTCAATGACAAAAGAAATATTTTTACGCCACCTGTCAAACGATTTAACTCGTAATTTCCACGTACCATTTGAAATTTTTGTTCCCATCATTAATTTGGTGTACAATCTTTGACCAAACGCTGTACAATTTTCGGTGTACTTATGCCACTCAAAGTTAAAAATTAGCTGTTTAATATGACAAAAACGACCTTAATTGAACCGCTATCGGAAAGAAATTGTTTTGTCTTTAATTTCATAATAAACAACATCGATAAAGATTCGCAGGATAGGGTAGTAACTGTAAAATTCCCAAAACAATAATAACATGAATGAAAATTGAAAGAGGATTTTTTAAAAACATTTATTCGGCTATTAGAAGGTAATAAACTAATGAAGGTGACATTTTGACGGGCAGCCTCAGAACAGTTGGAGTCACTGCTTATCCGGGCCATTTTCTCTGATGAAAATTTAAATAAATCAAAGTTTTTCTAGAACCATTTCTTTTCTTCTTTTTCTAGATGTCATTTCAGTAACATCTTGTAGTTTAGAAACGATTTTTAACAGATGATTAGAAACAAGAAACTCCGAGCTAAATGGCGTTGAAATGGCGTTCGCGGGAATCCCAACTCTCTAAGGAGGTTTTATGTGAGGCGACATGGAAACGGAACGCGACCGTTTCTGATTTAGTCCTTGGGCTTGTCTATAATTTCACTTTATGTAGTCCACAAATACAGGTAAAACATCTCTCTTACGAACTGAAGTAAATGCTGAAGTTATGTCTTATCTCCTTTTCAAACTCTACCTTTTGTCATGCATCAATCCCTTCCTCTTGTGAAAGATGGCAATGCTTATGATAATTAGTCACGTTCCAACGATTACACTGCTTCGAAAACCGAAAAACATCTAATTGTTATGTAATATTCATGAGAGCAGAAGACTCACATTTAATTACCCTTGGAACATCTGGTACCTTATTCTGAAACTATTCGTATTGATGTCCGTCAAAAAAGATGAAATATTTCTGGCCCACTGTAAGCAATCTCGAAAAAAAAAACTATTTGAAGTTGTTGCGGTTAATGATAAAACAGGAATGCTTTCAAAAGTTCATTTTTTATGAAGCTTTTATGAATAATTTAATTTATATTGGCAAAGGAAATTTTTTGTTTATTTAACTATTTCGTAAGATTGATAGTCGAAGTTTTCTTTCTATGCTCGCAGTAAGCTCTAATACGTCTTTTAGGATTTGACTGTCAATATGCTATTTTTGTTCTTTACCCACGGAACATGTCGTGTTTGGCTGAACTAAGCACCTTAATTAGTAATGATGAGTCGATTACTTTTTTTTAGTTTTCAAATAGTCATTATTAGTTGGAACACCTCGCACGTTTGGTTATGATAATTACAGGGAATTGTGGCAGCTAACTAAACACAGTTCAGGATTAATTATGTAAAGAGAAATAAGTGTTTCACGGATTAAAATTAATCTTGAGAACTACAGGAGAACCTTACTGACTATAACCGCCACAGTAATTTAAATAGATGGAGTTAGCCAGGGTGGACATAAACTTGAAAACCATAGCTTAAAATTAATATAACAATAATTGATGAGTGAGTTCCATGTTTGATTTTCTCATGTTAATTATTCATTCCTAGACGACAAGTTGTCACGAGTCTTCCCTGGAAAGAACTCTCTGCTTGTTAGAAGCTTTAATATTGTAGTGAAGTATTTAGAGAGATTGTAACAAATCCTTTTAAATGTATGCGACGAGTTCCATCTGCAAGTAACTTAAACCTATAAGTCCAAGGCTAGGCAGACACCGTGCATCGATATTTTAGAATGGGTTAAATCTATAACAATAGTTTGAAATACGGTTACGTTAAAAAAAAACGTGCTACATTAATTTGCGTATGAATTATATCAAGGGAACCATAGCTTAATAGCAAGCTTGGTAATTGTCGTTTACACATCAAGCATGCGTCCTTAATTTGAGTATTTCTTTCTTATGATAAATGGAAAGTGGAATAAGAGTTTCACGAATTATGCTTATTTAAAAAATCGCATAAATGTTACTTCACGGGAACCCTATTGACTCTAACTCACACAATGATTAAAATACCTGAAGTTCGCGTGGTTGGATATGAATTTTAAGTATCTTGTTAATATTCAGTGATGACTGAGTTTCATGTTTGATATCGTCAAGTTAGTTTAATATTTATATATAGTCTATACATTGTCACGAGTCCCTCTGGAAAGAACCCTTCGCTTGCAAGAATATACCACTGTACACTTCCATTGCAATGAAATGTTTACACTTCAACTTATGAGGTACGCATTTCAAATGCAAGTCTTAAATTCTGTCGTCTATTGACTTCATACTTTTAGGCTTAAATCGTCAACAAATACTTTTGTATGAATAGCTAAACAGATACATGCATGTGGGTGGTGAACGTCAATGTACTTATCAAGTATCAAGTGAAATTTACTTGAAACCCCTTATTTTCTCTTGCAAGTACATAATGTTCTGAATGGGTAGAGTAGGTATAAATGTACTATAAAAATGCAATAAAGATAGTGAAAATGTTCTGTTCCAAAATTCGGTTAAGTCTAGATCAAGGGAACCATAATTTTGTGATAACCTTAGCACTTTCCGTTCATGATAATTGTCAAGCATGCGCCTTAATATATTTCTTTATGTGTACACGTTATTAAAACGTTTAATCGATATATCCAGCGGCAGTGTTGTTGGTACGGGACAGGTTGTTAGGTAGTTCTATACTTGCACTTTCACTCGAGGTATGAACCCTGGATGTACATTTACTGCAAAACATGGTCTTGATCTTCCTCTTGAAACGCTCATTCAGCAGAGAATAAACAAGAGGATTTACTGCTGAATTAAACATGAACAGAGTGTCTGAAATGGCGTAAGAAGCGTCCCCAAACATGTAGATGTCGTAGTAACTCAGGACGTAAATAAGAAGGCCAGTAATCCAACAGATTCCAAATATGGCACTGACAGTGATCACACTCAAAGTGACTCGTTTCCTAACCTTAAGGACCCCCTAGAAATTAGAAGAAAACAAATTACAAATCCAGTGGTCGATCTTCCTACAAAAGTTTCTTACCTAAATTATTTGGAAATTTCAACGTGATGGAGTGTGCAGAGTTAATGTTGACGCTAAACGTGAAAGGCATTATTTCTCTCAAATGCTTAATCGCATAGGAACTCGAACTCCTGCCAGATTTAGATCAATTTTCGTTGAAGTGCATATTTTCATTTTTTTTTACCGCGACTCTCGGTGATCTTCCGTACAGTATCCGAAATGGAGTGTACTAGCTGATCTCTTGCAATTCCCTGAATGGTCATGTTGGTCTGGTTCTTACCTTCTGACGATAGGCGAGTTCCTGGTCATCATTTCGTTTAAACCATAAACTGTACACAACTCTTGAGTATAATCCTGTCATTATCGCTAAAGGAATACAGGCCAACAGTACAAGCCACGTGGTCTCATTTGCCGCACCCATCCACTGTTCAGGCCAATCCCACTTGCAGTCGCTACTTTCGTCATCGAATGTCGTCACTGAGATCATTGGCGAATTTAAAGCCAGTGCAAAGATCCAACATCCACAAATAATTATCTGAAATGCGTGATAAGCAACCAAAAAAAACTGTGATGACACAGTTTAGCATTGTAAACTGAGGGTTTTTAGCTGAAATATTTCTTGAAGCAAGTAATTCAACGACTTTAAGGAGAACGTAGGAGATAATAAACTGCAGTTTCATGCTTCCTTACCTTTACTGTACGCTTGTTTAGTTTTCTTGTGTTACCTATAGGACACATTACAGTGTAATAACGTTCAACTGCTATTACAACTAAGGTCACAGACGATGAAGCTGCACCCACCCAGGCCATGTTTCCACTCGTTAGAAATTTGCAGATATTTGAACCAATTGCTCCGTCTGGATGGATGAAGAGTCTTTTCAAAATATGGTTTGGTGCCACAAATACTGCGAACGTAATGTCTGATATAGCCAGGTTTACAAGCAGGTAATTGATGGGAGTTCTGTGTGATAAATGTGATAACAAATGATGGGAAAAGTCGTGGATTGTAAAAAAAAGAAAAAGAAAACAGCAACAAAACAAACAAACGAATTAAAAAGATAGCATGATAACTGCAGGGTTTTTAAACTATTTTCGAACAGCCTCAACGCACCTCATATCTTGGTTTGTCTTTATGACAAAACAAACCAGACAGTTACCAATGATGTCCGCAATGATGAGTAAGGTGAGAATGATTGTCACGGCAACGTCAGACATTTTGAGAGGCTGTCAAATCTGTAACATGACCTGCTAAAGAAGCAAGTTTTCCAGTAATCACAAACCTAACTTTAAAAAGTTTTCACACCAAGAAAATGCATAAAAATTACTTGACAGTGTCTGTAATGTAGCTTAGTCGACAGTGTTAAAAAGAGGATTGGTGACGACGTGTACGTGCCCCTGGCGACATATATTCAACTTTGCTCATCAATGGTTCTTACGATTCTCTCGAAGACCACTTCTTTGGCTGACGACTATTCAGAACTTTATAACATTGAAAAATGAATGACTTTGCTCAAGTAAACTTGAGTAGTTTTGAGATTCAACACAGTCCTGATTCCTTGGCGAATTCCGAATCACATGACAGCTTTTTCTAACCAATTTTCAAAATCGAATTTCAGTGGCCTTTTCATTTACATTCGCATGATTCTACACTAGATTTGATTTTGTTTCTACTCTAAACGAGATTTTAAGCACATTTTTACCTACTTATAACATCTTTTTCTATGGGCAGAAGTAATTAACAGCTTTTAGAAGAGGATCACCGACTTGGTTCAACAACTGGGCACAACAGCTGAGATGATGACTTGAAAACACATGCTTTCTTAATTGATGCGAAAGATATTGTATAATGTTACGGGAAAATTTACTGATTTTCCCGTGTGTGTTATTCGGAACATATTTATTCGTAAACTTTCACATTTAACCATTTCAAGTCCTTTCATTTTAATAAATCAAAAAATGCACAAAAACCACAGGAGCTTTTGAATAGATTTTTGTTGTTACTCGCTTTCATCATATGCACCTGGTTGTCGGCACTTTTGTTTTTTAGTACATGGGTTTTTTTAGGTAAATATAAGTGTTAATGGTCTTTCTGGAAACATTGGTTTTCATGGTAGATAGCAGCTGCATGAGTTTATACTCGTAAATCTAATTTCTTTTCATGCGATGGTTTCCAAACCAATCTTGCATAAATAAGCAGAAACTTTTAATTGCTTTTCCGTTTTTTTATTTCCTGAGCTGCGCTACTGCAATTAAGATAGGTATTGTTTTCTATATCAGAGCTGTAAATTCGCACCTAGGTTTCCTATTTTAATGGCCTAGAGTTTATTGCATCCGTCTTTTTTATTTTGAGATTCTTTCCGTCGTAGAAACAGATGGAATATTTAAGTAGGTTTCGTTTTACTTCAAAGAGACTTTTTCCGCTCCTTTGTGTCCTTATTCAAATATTACGATTTGTGTAACAGTAGCACCTCACACCAGTTACTTCTTAAGCAAGTACCTTGTACAGCTTTAATGATTACAAACTAGAGTATGCTAGAGGTCATGTCGCTTGTTGGCCTGACCTAGAATAAAAGTACTGTGGAACCAAAGATTGTCTTATCCTTGACGTCCGTATAAGCTCGCTCGAAGTAGATCGCCGTGTACCAGGAAATCGTGACGAGTTTCCGTTCTCGCTGCCGAGTCGTCTCTACAGAGTTATTTCCCCCAGTTCTTGTTGTTCCGTCCGCGAAGATTCAGTTTCCCAGTTTTGGGGCGAAAACCTATCGTCACAATAAACAGCTTATTCGCCAAAGAATAACCAAGAACACTGAATATTCTAGCTTGAAAAACATTTCTGCTCCCTGCTTGTGATATGTATTAACATATATTAGTTAAATTAAATCTTGCAATGCTTATCAACTTTTATTTTTACCCAGTGAGTTTTATCCAACGATAGGAGATCTCCAAATTTATTGAAAATTTACGTCGACATTTATATTTCGTTGGGAGCAGACCCAGAAATACTTTTTATTAGAGAAAACTCCATTTGCGTATTGCAAAAAGAAAGGAAGTTTGTGAGTAATGCTTATGCCAGTGTTTTAAGGAATGATCAAGTTTTATCAGAATATCATGTCGTGCAACTTCGAAAACAATTTAAATAGGAAAAGTCTCAAATCAAATAGTTAAATTCACCGACCTGAACTGTTTGTTTGTGGTCGACAGTTACTCCTTTCATGCGTCGTAATTTTTTTCCTGAGGCCATACAGCTTTAATCAAGTGATAAATTCAGCATTAAACTTCGTAGAAGCACTGGTCAAAAACGGTAGCAGCTAATTGAAACATCACTCTCAATTTCACTATGACGCCCCATAGGCACAATTTGTTTTAAAAGTCATTTTCATGCAAATTGGAAGCAGGTTGTTCAATTTAAGAAAAAAAAACAGCCTGGAAGTAACCGAGTTATATTGTCAAGTGATAGCCGATTAGGTTTCCTGACTGACAGTCCAGCCCTTGGTAAAGGGTTAGACTCCTTAGCCGGCGCCATACATTAACAAACTTTAGATTTGTTTGAAATTCTTGTCACTCCTTTATTTCCTTCATTTATTAACTAATTTCATGTAAAATTTAAGTCTTCTCTTGATAGTATTCAAAACTAACTACCAGGATAGGATATGAAATGATAGCTTTTTTTGTACTCTCAGACATTGTCAAAGAATAATGATAATAGGTCTCCCTGACTGTCCTGACCTGGCGCCCTACATTTACTTATTTTAGTTGCGATTGAAAATCTTTTCCCTCTTTAATTTTCTTCATTTGGTAACAAATTTCGTGTAAGGTATAAGTCTTCTCTCGATAGTATTGAAGACCAACTATCAGGATGGGACATGAAATGATAGCATTTAGCATACGCTGCCAAAGATTAAAATCAATAATGATACAAAAAAGAATCAGTGATTCTGATGTTCAGATGACCATTGTGGAATATGCAATTTTTCTTTTTCAACACCGTTTATCATTGAATATTAAGACATGGGAAAATTGTCGTGGGAAATCGCTGTTTCAGGCAGACTGCATATTGTTGTTACCGAACAATTGAGGCGCATTCCGCCTGTGCACGGAGGGAAATGGTAATTATCATATCCTTGGGCCTTCGTTATTTTTCAACTTGTTGACAACATTTTTATAAAAATGAGTAGTCTTTGACAGTTTCTGCTTCTTGAAATAGATAAATTATGAATGCTGCTAAAATCTGACATCATCTGAAGTAAACGCCATCGTGAATTTTCAAAGAGAATCGAATTTGCCAAAAAAATCATTGCAATGTGGCGTAATACAAACTGTGAAAATTCGGATGCTTTTTGGACACTTCTCGTTCTAATTTCGTCAAAAAGGACGAACGCCTGGGATGCCTTTCTCAGAAAACTTGTCGGTTAAAAAGTTTCTAAGAACGGCAGGTGTGAAGAGGAGTTAGTAACCCTTGGCCTTGTAGGTCTGAAAATCAAAAAAGGTATTTCTAGAGAATTATTTCCCTTATTTCGATCGTTTCCCTTTTCTATATTAAGCGATACTTACAGGTAGAAGTGATTGACGCCAATTTCTGATGATGTCTTCAGAAGAAATGTACCCGGGAATTAAGTAAAGAAAATAATGCGAACTAATTATCATATCAAAAATCAGCTTAATTTATACTGTTTGCCTTCAAGTATCGATGCCGGCGCCAAATCACAAGAATAATAATAAACTTTGTTATGTATCGGTACGTTTTACAATCTCGTCCGTCTAACACAACAGTATTGAAAAACAATCGAAAACTTTCATTGTTGTGACTTGGTTGACGGGTTGCGAAATGTAAATTAGACCGAAGTTTGCTACAAAAAGACCAGAGAATCAATTTCAAACAAAATTACTCCAGCGATCTATGTTATTTGAACAGATCCTTTTTTCAACACCTATAAGGCTGAACTTACCTGAATTAGTTGTCTTGACTGCAATTCGTTTGTTTGCTCTGCATTAACTGATACCAACGTGCTAGTTAATCAGGCGATAACTCGAGAGTGGCCAAAAGGTTCACAATTTGATAAAACAATTTTTGTCCTAATATTTGAGGTAGCACATTTGATTAAAAAAGAAAAAACCGAAAGAAGCTATCCGATCTACAAAACACAAACATTTATTCTAGTTAACCCTATAGAGAGTTAAAAGAAGAGATGGCTTGATCGCTTAACGATGAAGTACCTGCATCTCGGTTTCTAGCGTTCACTCTTAACAATTTCTTTTTTTTTTTTCCCTTTTAAATTATTGGAGCTCACCTTTTAATTTAGATTACTTTGAAAACTTGGCGAATAATATTGGGTGCACCTGAATAATAATTAAGGTCGCTTGTTTTTTTCCATGTTGTAATATTCACTTTTATATTATAGCCATTATCCTACGAGCCAGCAATTAAGCATTCCTGAAAGAACGATTCATTGTTATGGATGCAAACGGATGTTTCAGCTCGCAGTGTGAATATTGGATCTCTCAACGTCACTTTGTTTAAGTTCCGAATTATAAAAAATAAAAACTAAGCTCGTTTTGGTTATCATGAAAATTGCATAAATGATAAACAAACACTTGGCGGATGTCCGCTGCCAATCTGTTTAGACTCCACAGATAATATGCTTTAGGAAGCGAAAGCGAAGGTTTTAATTCTGAGATCGCCTCAGAGAGCCTAGTTGAGCCCCTAAAGGTTTTATTCTATTTTAATTTGAAAATTCTTTTATAATGAGTAAATCTGATAACAATTTCACCAAGAGGCAAATAA
Source organism: Pocillopora damicornis (assembly GCF_964200805.1). Lineage (NCBI taxonomy): Eukaryota > Metazoa > Cnidaria > Anthozoa > Scleractinia > Pocilloporidae > Pocillopora > Pocillopora damicornis. The sequence continues at coordinate 7,488,431 of NC_142677.1, read as the reverse complement.
GATGATAATTAATATATGTTTTGAAAAACGTTTCCTTGTAAATAACACAGATATGCAGCCATTGAATGCGTTAAAACCGATAGCCTTACAAGACAACCAATAAGGAAACTATCTTCATTTACAGTTCCTTTGTATCATGGAAGAAAGAAATCCAAAGTGATTTCACGGTATATCCCTCTTTTATAGCCTCCGATGCTCATTTCAAGATTATGATCAGGGTGATACTAGTGTTTTGTTCTAACTTTTGCTGTTTATCAAATATTTTTTTCATTCAGCCAGGATGAGGATCCCTTTAAGAACTTAAGAGCATGTCGTTCTCCAAGTAAATATACTTATCATTAGCGCCATAGTCATAGGTCTACAATTATGCACCTGTCGCTGAGATCTTGTCAACCTACTTTCTTATAAGCTTGGTGATAATGAATACGAAAGCAAGGAACCTGTCATTCTAATGGATAAAGATGCATGTGAGTTGTACCGGAAAGTAGATGGGATTTACTAAGAATTTATCTTAAACGAATATCAATTATGATTTTCACTTTTTTCACTAGGTCTCCTATTTTCTGTGTGAGATTTGAAATGGTACACATAAAAACAATTCATAGCTTCTAATCCAGTAAATCGCTATAATGAATCAAGGGTTTCAATTTAAAAATGGCTTGCATGTCTGAAGTTTCTGTCGCAGTGTTTGAACAAATGACGTGCAAATGATGACTAAGGGTGAATCATTTTTTCGCCATCAGCATACGCCATCGTCAGATTTTTATTTTGAAAGTGTGATAGAAATTTCTTTTTTTACAATATTGCTACTAATTTGATTGGCAGAGAGGTCCCAGCAAAGAAAAAATTACTAGCAGGTTATTTTGTTGTGTCGGTCGACTAATAAAAATCATAAGATAATGTAAAGCGAGTCTTTTCAGTTTTTGAGGAACTGAATTTAGATAAAACGATTTAGCACGAAAAAGCACCGTTTTTGAAACTCGAGTTTAGAGTGCAATATACTACAGGCTATAAGTTTTATTTCGCAAACATGA